>NW_023595330.1:466686-490656 GCF_014839805.1 Manduca sexta | reverse complement strand
TTTTTTCCATTGACCATAAAATAAGTTTGTATTTTTCCGATCTTTTGTAGCTTCTAATATATATTCCATTACCAACTTTTACTTTAATAGGAAATTGGTGTTGTAATATTTCACATGAATGATAGTACCATCAGTATTAATTATATGATCTGTACAACCACTATCTAATAAATCCAAGTTAAGTGGCCAGACTGCTCAATATTATATATTTTACTTGAAGTTGAAACGATATTATTCCCTAATAGTTGCAAGGAAATTATTACCACCACTCTCATTACTGGATTTATTATTATAAGTTCTTCCTCTAATATTTCTTGAATTATAATATGATCCACGCGTTGATGTCCACGATTATTATTAAATCTAATAAATCCATTTCCTCTACCACTGTTAACATTTCTGTGTCGACAATCTCTTTGTATGTGGCCAGGTTTTCCACAGGTAAAACATTTAAAGTTTTATTAGGTGATGCAGAACTACTAGTGTGAGCTTTAAAAACATTTGAGTTGTCGCGTGATGGTTCATTACATTTTTCAGGTTCTTATCCAATGATTTTAACATATTTTACTTTCAAATACGCAGTTCTGTCTTTTCTGGTAAAACGTCTATTAGATCTCCAATATGACTGTAATTACGAGGTAAGGCCTTTAACATATAATTTAATTTTTCTTGTTCACTACCGTCGCGCCGGCTTGTTTTAACTGATTTATTGATTTCAAAAGTCGTCAAAAATACACTTACTTGCGAATAGTTCGATAATTTTATTGTTTCTACATTGTTGCGACATATAATCTGTAGTGCCGATGATTTCTGCAGGTACATTTCATCAAATTTTGCCAATATTTTGCATGCGGAATCTAAGTCGCATATATATTCGAGTTGTTTGTTGCTTATTGCACTATAAATGTAGTTCGTTGCCTGATATCCATCTCTTCCCACTTTGTGCAACATCATCCGAATCATTTTGATTCGTATGGCAGCTTCTTTGCATTTCTAAACCCAAAACTTAAGTATACGTATTTTCCAGCTACTATAATCCGATCCGTCGAATATTGAATAACTGCGTCATTGCATTTAGTAAACGCCATTTTGCTTATTGCATATATACACGTTTCCACTTTATTTACGAAAATATCTTCTTTTCTTCTTTGTATTTGCAGGCAACCACGCTCTGCTACCATGTTAATAGGCCTCAGTCTATGACGGATCACTGTTATTTAATTTGATATCTTAAACATAAACTTAAAGAACTACATTATTGTGGCTGCTCGCCGGCAGCCCGTGACAGGAAGAAGGAAGTGGAGGCGTGTTGCCACAAAACAAATTAAATTACATATTTAACAAATGTTACCCTAAACAAATATAAATGTACCCATTCAACAGGACTTACGAACTTAAAATCCAAAGATCGTAGGAGCGGTGAACTGACCAGCATATGGACGCAATACCCCAATGATTTCGGCTGGTACTAAACAGATAACATAAACTTACAATTGATATCATTTTTATAAATCGACGCTACATTTGCCAGCCGCCTTGACATCAGCTTTGGCATTAAGACACCGGTCCAATACGTCCGTTTTAACCTTTTGAGTTACGCGACGGGTATTCATTATTTAGATATTTCGTTACGCTGTGTCACTGTATTAATCACCTGTTTACAAAACATGGTTAGTATAAGTAGAATTCGAAATCAATCTTCGATAAACTACTACAAATATCTAAAAGCATACTGCTAAATAATTAATTTATTTTAACCATTTGGCTGCTAACGGTACTTTTATTCGTAATACATATTCATAGCTTTTACTTTTTGGATCTATAGTTTTAATATTATTTAAAGTAACGAAAAAGAGTCTTACGTAGACTACCATCAAACATTATTATAGAATTCTACCCATGATCACGCAAACTCAAATGTTTTAACAATTTCCATAATTCTATCCAAACCATTAAACGCAAAATATCTCAGAGCAGTCTCAATGCAATGTAAATACATACAAATATACACAGACAAGGTTGAACACTCAAGATCTTACTGTTATGTCTATGACATCATCGACTTATTCGCTACAAGTGCGATTTTTAGCGTCCGCCAATACCCATATTTTAGCCGCAATGCTTTTGTTTAGGAAACCTTGAATTTAACTCGTCTTGGAATGTACAGTGTTCAGAATATAGTCTAAATAAAGTTAATAGGTGTGGTAGAGCGAGCATGGTAAATGCCACTTAAATCTTAAGAAATAACAATCTTCTAAATTCTGTCGTGTTCTTGATTCTGATACCATGCTGCCATCTCGATCTTGTCTTTGTTTTTTTGATCTGTGGTGGACTCAAAATATTTCAATAAAGACATTACTTGATTTGGTGTACACTATACTTTTGAATCGGCTCCTATTACTGCAGAGTTAGGATTGTGTGTTACTTTTGAGCTTAAGAATGTAATATAAATAATGTCGAAGCGTGATTAAATAAGCAGATGATGCATCTACGTTTCTTGATCAGCAATAACACGTGACTTTTCCAGTTGACCTTAAAATGAATCATGCAATGATTTAATATTTCTAGTTAATAATTATTAACGTAATTAGTTTTAAATGTGTATTATATTTTGCAATTAAAATTTGGAATTACTTCGGTTTTTGCCGACATAAATTTAGATTTTATATAGTATATATAACTCATGCTGCAAAAAATAAAATTCCGTGAACGTTGATAACATGATTATTAATTTCCTGAGTATGAATTCCTGAATATTTGATACCTAAGTAATGCGTTTTACCTACTTATTTTATGCAGTAAAAGTATTTTTGCTTTCTGCCTGTCTGTACACTTATTATAAATTGCTGTGGGACAATTAATAACGATAAATGCCATTTGCGTACGTGTGTAACAAGTTATTTTGATAGTCCTGCAGAAGAGAATCACATGTCATAATACTTTTGCATGCACAAATTATTTTACTCACATGCGGGTTTTAATATTTTTCAATCTCGTTTATTTAACATAAATTAAACTGAAATTAGCGATTGCAGAATATATTATATTGACGACTGTAAGCGTAATTGTATATTTTACCGCCTTTTGAACCTAGTTCTAATTTTTCGACAAAAATTACCTATGTCAAATAGCCTTACATCCATCGGTATATAGTTTTTAATTTAAGTTTAACAGTAAAATATCTTTTACATAAGAATAAAATTGAAGAAAGTATAACATGGCTAGATCTGGAGGCGTCCAAATTCCCTCTTATTTTCCCGATTTTTCATCCCCATTCCTTTGGCAATTCTAGAATATATCTTTATGATCAGCTGTGCATTCAATTCTGCCAAAATAGAACAGAATACTCCTCACACGGCTAAGACCTTTCAATATGCATGTGTCACTTCGTCCGAGTCACTATTACATACAAACCTTTCTTCGTAAAATGACTCAACTTGCTTCCTGTGTTGTAAAATATGTCGCCACAACTATCCTCTAATGGTTAACATTACCCAATCGTGCGCATGTTTATCTCACTTGACTTTGAACTTTTTATCTTCGTCACCAAACCCATGGAGTATAGACAATGGCAAATTTCGATTTACTAACCGGAAATGCATGGCGTCACGTGCGCAGCACATGCGCCCGCGCAACTGCGGCCTTTTTACTTTTTTTTAATGCGTTTTAGGGTTCCGGCTGTTTAACATAAATTCCTTGTTTAATTTGCATCTTAGATAATATTATGGTTGTGATTATAATTATTCCATGATAATATTGTATATTTTATAATTAGGTAATTAATAATGGTGTTACCTATTTATTATTGGTTATTTCAAAGACATTAAGGTTAATTTTAGTCAGATTTAAAAAACACTATTTCATTTAAAAATTATAAACAATAAGAGAAAATACATTTGGTAACATAAATACTGTATTACTATATCTTATGTAGATTGAATAGTAAATAAAACTAATACAGAACCGTCTCCACTCAATGCGCGACGTTTTTTTACGGTTCGATTTAGTCGCCGGCTATTTTGGAGCGCGGGGTGCGAACCCGCTACCCGGCTGATTTACAACAGTTTACATAGACTTCTTTATTCAGAAGTCACAAGTGGCCCTTTATACGATATCTGGCGACCGACACAGATGCTTCATTTTATTGATTCATTATTGGAAGTGTCTCCGGTCATTCGGAGCAAGTCGTTCACTTGATGACGACTGCATGTAACTAAATCATTAAGAGTTTGAAATACTTGGTATTTAGTAGTAAAAACCTGAGTCATCAAGTACGAAGAACA
This sequence comes from Manduca sexta, assembly GCF_014839805.1. NCBI lineage: Eukaryota > Metazoa > Arthropoda > Insecta > Lepidoptera > Sphingidae > Manduca > Manduca sexta. Next base: position 486,373 of record NW_023595330.1, on the reverse strand, counting down.
CCGTCAACGGTGACCATAATTGGATGAGAGGCTGAGGGTAGTTGTAATATTATAGGTTTCAATACATTTTTAAACTTCGCGACGAGGAGTGTGACTGTCTTGTGTGTGGAGCATGGGACGCAATACGCATAGCGAAAAGTAGGTACTCGGTTGTACCTCTGCCTATGTCTTAGGGGATGAAGGCGTGATGTATGTCTCTGTAAAAACTGTAAAATGTAGAGTTCCGTTCTACCATTGATAGCTAAAATTTATACATTATAAAAATGTACACTATTCACTATAGACTAATCGCAAAGAAACAAAGCCGATCGCGAAGTGCAATTTCACGAGCTCTAATAATACGGTTAGTGAGAAATGGAGTTGTGATAAACGAAGACGCCGGGGTCACAGGTTATCAGCCGCGCTTGAATCACACTGCACCGGCGAGCAACTCGGTTGATAACGAGGAATTCTTGCTCACTACTGGAGAGGGTACCGAAGGCATGCGAAGACATTATAAATATCATTTTATGGGAATTTTATCAGGTGGACTTGATTGTCAAAGTGCTACAATTTATTTGGTTTAGGACATGTCATTCCCATGTGAATCTATGTGACGAAATATTGACAGTAAATTAAATATTAATATACGCACTGACAACCTAACTAAATATTAAATTATAACTCATAACATAACGTAATTAGCCATTGACTTTTCAAACGTTTAGATGGATAGCATAAACCGTAATTATTACAATGAATACCACGTTTATTACGGCCATAGATATTGAGAGGAGATTACCAAAATTTATTCCTATTGCTAATATTAAAAAGGTCACATAATTAATATTGATATATTATAATAATTATTATGCTATCCCTATATGAGTTAAGTACAAAAAATCCATGATATTGTCTTTGTGAAAGTCCAATAGAAAACAAACTTTATTGTGGTCGTCAGCCATGTGTAAGACGATGTGTCGTTGCCGGGTGCGTCGCGGCGCCGGCGCCGGCGCACGTACCCGTGACCCCGATCGGGCAGCGCCCAGGCCATTTCAAACGTATATTTAGATATTTTGCAATTTTAATGACATAAATTGGTTTACCCCCTGGAGAGAATGATCTGTAAGTCGCAGAAAGATAAGATATTGATATTTATAACTTATAATTGACCGAGGGTTTACAAAGACAGATACAACGATGGTCATCACTTATTACCTCATATTACAGCGTCAAACCAACCCCACGGGCGAATCGATGGTAAATTTAACAGATAAACTTAAGATCAGGGTTTCAAGAACCTTACTTCAAGACACTTCAACAATACCATATATTATATCGTCCTAACCGATTGCGTAGTGGCACCGATACATATAATCATAATTATTTTTCCGGTGCACCAACAATTTCTAAAGAATGAACGCATGGTAAATTAAAATCTGACGCGATACCAGTGGGTTGGTGCTGCGTACGGTTTGCCTTGACATGAATTTATGGTTCTCTTCACAATTTCGGTTCATCAATCTTTCCCGTGTAGGGGGTTTATCTTCGGTTCTTCGACATTCCATTTATCACTGGCAAAGGTAACCTCTATGACATTTGACCTTGCTGCTATGAGTAAAACAATTTGTGTAGTAAATTTTCTTAAATACTGACCACAGATAGACTAACAGTTTCGGTTCCATCTTTAGGTCACATAAGGTTGACTTGAAACGTGACGTATTTTTAAATATACGTTTCAATGAGGAAACAGATGATCCTCTAAAGCAATTTTGAATATATGTCAAGTCAAATAACTCTCACTAGAACACCTGGGTGGTAGAAAAATCTTATTAGTTGATAATAATTTTTTAAGCAAATATTGGTATGAAATGATAATTAGAGAAGATTCTAAGAAAACAATTTGTGCATTTATGAAGACAATAAAATAATAGTAATAATATTTGTTGCCACTGACAAGTACTTACTTAATATTCACAAATGTTTTCCCCGTTTTGAAATCTAAATGTGAAAAGGTGACGAAGATGTTATTTTTGTTAGACTTATTATTAGATAGCCTTGTGTTGAATGGTATATTTTGTTATTTTGTAACTGTTACGTAACTCAAATTTAACGACTAGGGACTACCAATATTTTTTTATGAGAGATTATTTTAATGAGTTTTGTCCACGTATCAATTTATTAATAAGACAGAATATGTCATGGCATGAGAAAGCGGGTATTCCAATTAATTATACCGATTTAGTAGTGAGACACAAAGACAAAAATTTTAAAGCAGCAAATATTTAACAAACATAATAAAAAATTCAGAAGAAAAATGTTCCTTAATCTCATCGTATTATCACTACTAAGTATAATAGCACTTAAACCCGAGGCATTAAAGTGACATTCACCTCATAGAAATTGTTTACTCACGTATTTTGAGATAGCGTGTCGGAGTGACACACGCGGTTCATGCCAAATACTAACAAACTTCGCTGCGTTTGATTAAAAATCTTATAAGAAAAGAAATATTCGTATACTATTATTTAAGTGTAATAATTTCCCATTTAAGTGACGAGATCCAATTGGAGGATTCTAAGGAACAACATGTTGCAATACGTTTTTTTTTATAATAATAGATTTTAAATATTTTTTCCGTTTCAACTATGCATGAAGTTAACTAATAAAGTTGACACGTACAGTCGCGCGACTACCCTGTAAAACTCTTGGGTGGCACTTATCTCAAAGTAACTGACTGAATTATTGCCTCATCCACTACCACGAGAGAGAAATATCGAAGTTACGAGAATACGGTCAAAAATAATATAAGGTGAATAAAAAATATCGAAGGAGTGAGAATAGAGTCCAAATATGCGTTTAGTGAGGGCGTTCAATTTAAATTGATCACTCAACGTTAATTGTACGTGTTTTGCACAATTAATGCGGTTAATTACGATACAAGTGAACTCATGAGCGATGACCTTGCGCCCGAATTTAATGCAAATCAAACATTTCTTGTTTTGATGTACGCTTGAGAACATTTTATTTAAATGTTTTTAAACGAGGTTTTTATATTTAGGTAATTACGACGCGAGGGAGATATGAAATGTAGTACAGAAAACTGTCTCTTATAATATTATATTTTTAAGTATATTTTCGTACATTACAACAAATATGATTGATATTACTATAACCTTGCTCAGTTGGAACACAATCATACCTTATTCAGTAAAATGACGTAATTGTTTTCGTCTCTACACTCTACCGCAATATTCTTGTGAATGTTATGTTCTTCGTAATTTTTATAAATCGGGTCAATGCTGAAAACATGTATTTTCCTTTTAATGTTCCAGTAAATTGGTCTCCTTGACTTGTAAGTATGTAAAGAAATTATTCAGTAAAATTTATAAGTTTTTTTACAAGTTATTCCTTCTCGCTTTGCTCTTACTCCTACTACGTTTACGTTTTTTAATGACTTTATTATTCAACATGTTTTGCCAATTTATTAATGAATGTAATTGATTGCCCCGGTTGCCAATTAATAAAATTAAAATGTATTTTGTAAATGTCACTGGCAACACAGCCTCTCTCCCGTCGTAATCGTTAAACACCTATCGGTTCAAATTAACCGTTTCACAATAACGCTCTGAATTACATATTCATGTTCACTTTCACCCGGTGATATTCTGATGTAACATCCTGTGTACAGGGTGATAGTTTCTCCCAGTTTATGATGTTTGTTCTTGAGATACTAAATAGTCAGACTATCACGTGTATAGATACTATCTTTTTGTTTTTGCCAAGAATTTGTGTGTAATTATTGCTGTGTTCTGACTGATCTACATCTAAACTAATGTAATTACTGGGCATTATACGTTTTTAATTAAATATAGTTGCTACTATTGTTATATTTGTAGCATCTATCGGGCTGAGGAGTTTATTTCTTTTTTGTTTATTTCCACTAAACTAGTCGATAACACTAGATACAAGCTCTAAATTTAAAACGTAAATAGTTAAGAATATAACCAGGTGCTCGAATTTCTAGAAGTGAATACTACATGCTTAAAAGTAAAATAAGAAATTTGTTCATCTTATCCTTCATCTGTCAAGAATACAATATTGTCAACGTATTTTATTAATTCCATTTGTAAATCGCAATCTGAGAAGGTCAAATATGAAATTTTTAAAGCTTATTTCGCTTAAGAATACAATATAGATTCAAACTTCGTCTTAGCCAGTTATAAAATAAGATTAGCAGCCCACACAAGGAAGCGTTATGTCATGCAGAGGTTGTCGAGTGACACAAGTAGATGACTCAAGGTGAGAGGCAAGGTGCGCACGCGCAGGTGCCACATGTTTTTCAAATATAAAACCACACATGTCACATTGACTTTGACGTTTTGATTCTTTTGATACTGAAAATCTAGAGTTACACTCATCTTTACCACTTACACTTTTCTACTTGTAAACGAATTTGTATATTACCCAATATTTTATTAGTGAACTACAGCCTATAATTTGTGATTTAAAAAATATGTATAAAAAATCAATTTTTGTTTTAGCCGATTTTGTGGAAAGTTTAAATTAATGGAGTCTACCGCGGTAGTGCCAAACTATATTTTTGCCTTATAGTAAACCAAAATATTTCCATACTGATTTTTCTGGACATTCAACACGCTATTTTCATACTCTCAATCAATGATAGCCAAATTCAATTCGATCTTAATGTTCAAAAAACTTGTTTTATTACATTAAATAAATGAAATATAATTTTCTAAATAAAGCAGTATTACAGTAATTGAGGCGACGCATGGCAATGTCACAACCTGTTTAGGATTTATTGGACGGGATTAGATACAATTGCCGCTTAGTATTATGTCATTGGAATGATCGTTGCCAATGTCATTCGGTCACCAGTCATTTTAGTTACGGCAAAAATAATAACCACAATAGTGCTATATTTATTGCCTCTATTTCTTTTTCAGTTTCAGTTACATTGTGGGGTTTATTAGATTAATAAATAATGAGTGTGAGTGACGAGCGCAATGTAGTGATATCTAATTATTTTTAATGTAAAGTTCTGGATAGCTGAGCTACTGGTATGAGGATATAGAGCCCCAACGAGAAGAGACAGTTTCAATGTGCATTTGTATTAAAAAAATTTACATTAGTTGGGAATCTGAGCTAATGTGTCATCGGCTAAGTGTCGGTATCTTTAAAGGATAAGGACTTAAGGAACTCAGGAACTTTGAAACTTTTTGTGAATATGCATAGTATTAATAAAGATTGATTTCAGACAAATGATTTTATTTTGACTTCGAAATTTGTGCGTTTTGCACCAGATTTCCATATCCTTGTCCTATTTCCCTGGGTGGAAGTGAACAACTGACCTGTCCCTACTAAGTTATTGGAACAAAGGCTCGGCCGGATGCCAGGTGGCGCCGCCGGCCAGGCTTAGCATGCGCGTCACTGCGGCCGGACGGCGCGCGCGCAGCGGAAGTCGCATCGAATTATACATTAATTGATATTTAAATAGAAACACGACTGCGAATGCGCCCATTGGCTTCGTAAAGGGGTTAATTTTATAATAATTGTTTCTAACGGTTTGAATCGGATGTGATAGTTTGTTTGTAGGCTTCTCATTTCCGTTTATATTTCCTTTACGCCATTGATTGTATTTAGGTCGTAGTGATTTTTTCTTGTCGGTAGAGAAAGTAAGTTAAAGTATTTTATTAGAAAATATACACAGATTTTGCATTTAGGATATGGATTGAAGTAAGAACTTGTGATTATCACTTCTTCAAAGAGACAACGACCTGGATCTACTATAATATTTAAAATATACAACCTAAAGAATTCCGAGCACATAATTTCTTCATAACCTAACATTCTGCCGTATGTCTACGGCTCCGATGACCTCAGCTCGCAGGCATGTCGGTCCAGTATTAGTCTACAGGTAGCTCGCGGTATTTCAAATAAGTTTTACTCATTTTTACGACTCTTAAAATATGCATAAAGATATCGAAAATGACGTAGTGTTGTCGTAATGATTTGAACTTATATTTCTGTTGATAAAGTGTAAAATTGCGTATCATTTTATTCAAATATAGGGTCATAGAACTAGTATCAAGACGGTCAGAATTTTTATAACTTGAGTCTTCTATTATTATTATTTTTCGTATATAAGTCGATAACTTAAAGCATGCCAGCATAATTGTGCCGAATAGCGAGAGATAAATCTACCATCAGATAATCTACCATACATACATACATACATACATAACATCACGCATTTATCCCCGAAGGGGTATGCAGAGACGCAACTAGGGCACCCACTTTTCGCCAAGTATGTTCCGTCCCATGATGTGATAGGGGGCGAGCCTATCGCCATATCGGGCACAAATTCCAGACTCCGGGCTGATACTGAGCAGAAAAACCCAAATATCGCTTTGCCCGACCCGGGATTTGAAACCAGGACCTCAGAGCGCTATTGTACCGGGCATGCAATACAACACATGGCCACTCCCAGTCTGGGAATGAAAGCTGTCACTCGAACAAATGACGTGAGACCTCCTTTTTAGAAACAATTGCAGCGAACCATAAATGAAGAAAATATTCAATTGAATAGATGTATTATATTGTTTAGCGATTTGTTACAATAAATACCTCTGACTAACACTAAACTTAAACGGAAAATACAGAAAACACAAAACCAAGGTGATAATAGTCTTTTTTATCTCTGCTTTTCTAAGCTCTATGGTTTTAGACTTTGCCATAACATACTGTAGTATCGCTCACTCGGGCACCTGATATGAACCAATAAACATAATTTTATTGCCTATCTCGTGAATCGAATCCTTAACATCACGGTTTGTAGTGTAGTACAATCACTAAACTAACAGGAATATAGTCCCATTTTGTCTTGCCCGTTTCTTATTAAAACTAGACAATGTAGATATTTTACATAATCGGAGTATTTAAATACCAATTTACTTCATGTAATGTTCATTATTAATTAAGGAATTAACGGGTAAAATATGTTAATCATAAAAATAAATTAACGTTAATTTGCTGTTTTATCTAATTATTCATATTATATTTTAATGACTATTTAATTAACCATTTCTAAAAATATATAAGTTGTTTCAATTTTAAAATACATATATCATGTTTTATGATGTAAAAATATGTTATAGAATATCTGTTTCAAAGATTAGTTGTTACTTAATTAGGGTTGCAACTTACAATCATGCTACTCTGGATAAAGAGTTATAATATGAAGAGATATGAGTCTATATACTGTGGGTAGTGTAAAACAAAAATTGCGAGTTCGATACCAGAGACAGTTTTTTTTATGTCTGGATGTAGTAATAAATTACCTTATGGTCCATGATACCAACATCACGAGGAGGTTATAATATTATTGTGGAAGCAAATGGCTGTCATAATTTATTGATGACATTTAATTACTGGTCTGTAGTGTAATTAATAGCCTTATTAATGTAAAGCGTATCTGCGTTTTAATTATAAATTATATAATTAATAAAATCTAAAGGTTAACACATCAAAATGGCGCTCCTTCGCAACGTAAAAATATTATTGACACCATATCAGATACGACACTATTATTTTTTTAATCTATTTAAATATTTATTGAACGTCATAAATGTTAAAGAAAAAAAAATATACATATGGTGGAAATAATTTAAGCACCGGTGGTACAAATGGCTGTCTATTCATAGGGAAATACCTATTTCGATAGGTCGCGAGGCGCCACTAAGTAATCTATGTTCGCGCGACGTCGCACTAACTTGATGTGTATCGTGTAATTGGCTCTTTTTTGTATTAGCCAGTAAACGAGCAAGCCGATTACCTGATGTTAATAATTTTTACCTTCTATGCACAACAGAAAAGATATGGATGCACTGTCGACCTTACAGTAATTGAATATACAGATAATATTTGGTAGGATATATTTTATATCCGCCTCCATAGCGACTATCGTATACAAACTGCAAACCCGCCACAGTGACCCACGTGAGTATCGCATTCCAGGATCAACCTGTGCATATTCAGTTACTAACAGGCCGGCATAATTGTGTCGACTGGCGAGTAATCATCCCGTCAATCCATACTCTATGTGTTCCTACTAGACATACCATTATATGCAGGCGGGTTTTTACCGTGCCTACACAAAAATCAGGGAATAATAGGTAATGAAGTAGAGTGGTATTACCCCAGTCGAGTCAGCTCTACCACATCGAGCACATATTTCGTCAATCGATACTTTACCTGGATCTTTCTCGACATACCATTATATACAGGCGGGTCTTCACCGTGCCTGTATTAAAAATAGGGGAGTAATAGGAAAGGGAGTGATGTGGTATTACCCCAGTCGAGCCAGCTTTACCACATTGAACACGTATATAACATGGTTATACCATTTCCAGAAACAAGTCTCATAAAGATAATGAGCCTAAATCGCTTCGTATTCTTAAAGATCAATTTACCGTAACATAATCGGTTGGACATTTGAATGCAACTCCGGCATAAGATAAAACAGTACAAGTGGTAATAGATTAGCGACTGACGACTGGCAACCGGCGACCAGCGACCCCGATTCAATTAAAAGTTCAATGTGTACGCGATAACCTTATCTAGCTTAATAATTATTTTCTTGTCCCATTTAGTACTTGATTTAGAATATTACGTCAATATAATTATCTGCATTTGAAGGAACACTGCTTCCTAAGTAGCATTGTACGCTATTTATTAGTATTTTCGTTATAATTCAATGTCAAGACTCCACGGCTGTAGAGAGGAATAACAGTAGAAATACTTTTCAAAATTCCGATTATCGATGCGTTGTATGATTTCTCATAATACTATGCTCGTCACCAATACACATTTGATGTTTAAATTTAAAATATCGAATGTCTGTCATAACTTCCATCGTGAAAATTAATTACAATATCCAAATCCGAATAGCGAGAATACACTAAAACGAATGCTGGCATAGAAAAGTCGTACTTTACTACGTAAGTAAGTAAGGTAAGTGGAGTGGGGTCCAATACCGACAGACAGACAGTCGATATAATTATGCCGGCCCTTTAGCATGGGATATACACACACTAATTCCTGATCGCAACACCCTTACTTGGACCATAATGGCGGGTTTTAACACCTTGTGTACGGTGGTAGTTATCCGGGCGGATATGAAATATATCCTACAAAAATAAAAAATGCAAACCTGCAACGTCACCCGTTAAAAACAAGTTATAGTAGTTTTATTTGCTTCAAATCTATTTTTTCCCTTTAAGTCACCTGGCATGGTTTACCATACCTGCTGAACTGCAGGTCACGCGACGGGGTTTTTCTATGACGAATCTCACATCAATGGAGGGCGTTTTACTCATTTGTTTACTAATGGAGTCACAGGAAACAAAACGATCAATGAATTACTCAGACATCAGTCACAATAGTTGTGGTTTGTCGTTTTCCTTTAATATTGTAAACAAATGGAATTGGAAAATAATTTTAATATATTAATGTATGAAACTATTCAAAAGGGATTTTTGGTGTCTAGAGAATATTGCTAATTATTTTGTTACAACTAAATGTGCAGTCAGTTCAGACGGTTTAGCCTGTGTATATCCGGTTCCAACAGGCCGGCATAATTATGTCGACTGATGAGGGGTAATCATCTCCCGTCAGTCGACATTGCACCCCACTGTACTTACAATCAGGTTTCTTTGCCGCATAATAAAATATTACACTAAAATTTTTTGCTATAAATTAGCACCAATAATGTCACAGTACATTTTTAATCACGTTGACGAGTCAATTAGCGCGATGACGAAATGATGCAATCAATCAAGTGATTCATTTAGTTCTTAATTTATTTATAGTTCTCAGAAATCGTTTGGTCAGCGAGATTCACTGGTTAATATGACAATATGTCTGTTTATACGTCGGAGACGTTGGTGTTTATAATAATAATAGAATGACACGAATTAGTTTGAAATGGTCGTCATATGTCAGTGTTCTTCTGCGAGATTTATTTTTATTATTTCCTTGCCATATTTTTATACATTTTAGTTACTAATTAACCTGTGAAATGATTAAGCTTAAGAAAGTGTTTATGGATTAGATAAAATAATGACTAACCTTGCATATTATAGAACAAGGACCCTCACCGCGCCTGTATGGGAACGCGATAAATTCGATGTTTGTTATGGAGCTACTTTGAGATATACTGAAGGACATATATTACTTTTATTATGGTAAAATATATAGCGGGATTTGGTCCCGGAAAAACTCTTTCGCGCGGGCGAAGTCGCGAGCAAAAGTTAGTAAAGTTAATATACTTTATTATAATTTGTATAAATAGTTATGAAAAAAATCTTAGCAATCTAAATATTAGTCATTAGAGAATTTTTTACAAAATCATTTATTAAAAAAACGAACAAAACATGAAAGCAAGACATTTATAATTTGAAATAAAACATACAACTTGCTTATCACACACACTCATAAAAATCAGAATGACTTTTTCCTGTTGATAAAGCAAAGGAAATGTGATCCATTCCTAAGAATATTTGAAGTGGATACAATTACTTAGAATGTGTTTTTATCATTACACTTATATCAGTGTTTATAAAGGGTTAGACAGAAGTATGATACGAATAAATTCATCAAGCCTTCTCGTGTGGTGGGACAACGCGTATTGGGCGTAAATTAAATATTGATCCCGTCATCCACGAAGACGCGCCCCATTACTTTACCAAATCGCTTAGTGTGTGTGAGCAGTGTTAGTGTATGCGCACACTACGATGAGCAGCGTCAAGGCTGAGGCTTGGGTCAGTCCCTTTATACCACCGCTTAAAACGTGGTGGGGTGCATCTTCGTGGATGAAAATATCTATATGCAAACCCTTTCATCAACAATACCACAAATCAATCGAGTTGCTTTTGCAAACTAAATATCTCATGCTAATTATTTAATGTGATATACACAATAATAGAAGTCCTTTTATTCCCGAATTCATAGTCTCCTATATCGCGATGCATCGAGTGTTACCAATGTCAATAAAGTTATTTATCAGAGGTGACGATAATGGCTACCATTAGGCAGTTGTTCATATAAACGAAATCGGTAGAGCGTTTGTTTTTAGACGAATAGCTGTGAGACGAAAGGGCGCGGGGTCGATTCGCGCAGAGACAAATGTTTGTGTGAAAGAAAAGTGTTTTTATAGGGCTGATAGTACAGAGTACATTGGAACGTATACATGGATGGTGTAAAAATGTATTAAGATTGCCTCAGTGAAAGCCATACTTAAATATTTCCAACTCCTAATTTTTTTGTTTGATTAATTTGTTACGGGATAAAGACAAATTAGTGTTCCCTGTTCAGTGAGCATTACCTCTAGTGCCATTATGTGTCAGTGCTGCTGCTTGCAGATGCTGTAGTCGTGAGGGCGGGAAAGACTCTAGAACTCCATCTTAGGTTATCTATGGAACGGTTTCAAGTATGATTCTTAAATAAAATCTTAGGATTTTTTGATTTAGAAAAAAATGCCGATCTGGGTTATTGGAAATTGTTTGTGTTTGTAACGAGGATCAGGCGTGGGATGACATACTAGTTTATGAACATGTGGCTGCATCTCTACCTAACCTGTTGAGGATAAAACATGAGCTGCAATGTTTTCCTTTATTACTACTACAATAAAACCACAAATAAAACATATTTATTGTAACCACAAATAAATTAATTATAATTATCGCGCTTGAAATAGATTGGTAAACGACCATATGGTTCGGTACGCGCCCACCGCCGTGACGTCACCCATTCAATCCCATTTACGGCCTTACGCGTGTTGAATGTCAGGAAGTCGTGCTGTACGTCCTTCAGTAGGGCGTAGGGGTCGACATGCTCTCTACATTAGGGCCAACGTCATCAGGAGGAAAGTTGTATGTAGTTGACACTTGGTAGAGGTAAATGTAGTCTAATGTGTGTTAGTCACCAGACGTCTTCTTCAAGAATACAAAATGGCGGAAACGAACTGCTATATTTCGTAAATCATTATGAAAATACTTTGCCATTTTCCAGGTCTTCACGGCATTCATGATTTCTCAGGAATTAGCTATGAATGGTAGTTTGCATCATAGATGATTTCTATTTTCAGGGGAAAATCATAATTCCATTGATGGTTTAGGAGTCACCAGCCCTACCAGACCACAAGTTTGGCTTGCGTCAGTAATAATAATGAATCTTATGCGGTCACTGAGAACGTGATCAGCTACTATTCGTCACCTTTGTAATGCAGGACTGGACTTGTTACGAGGAGATAGGGAGTGACCCTAAGTTATTTTAAATAATATTTTTGACGATATGAATCTTATGTAACAATTTATAAATATGCAATTTTTTAAATTAAAATTATATCATTTAATATTTTACTTTGAGAGAAAGTATTTTTTTTAGTGATTTAATGAAATAAACATACATAAAGTCATACCAAAATATAGTTTTCAAATGTGACAATAAACCAAGCTCATCACTTTGAAGATTTAGTTTTAATACTATAAGTAATCGTGCCTACACCCGCTAACCTTAAACTTTGCCGCCATTCCCCAGTCCGCGCCTGCGCCAAGGTGTTCTGCGAATGCAGCGTCGTGCGCCCACGCAATGCGACCATATGGTCGTCGTGGTGTAAACATCTTGCCTTATGTCGCACCTTACTAGCTCTCCATGTAATACACCCCAACAACCGCGTTGGTTAGGAATTATTGGCCTAGTATATTGGATTTAAATGCATATACATTAAGGTTTTCGCAGGAGTAGATGGAGATGAAACTGGTATCGGTGAGTTGGATTTATATCCATTCTATCACCTATGGTATAGCAGCGAAGTTATTATCAAATACAAATATAATAACTCATACCAAAACAAGTTGTGAACATTTCAAACCAAAAAACCTACGCGGATTTATTTAATATCTCTTGAATAAATACTGCTCTACAAAACGCCGTATTATCTTTCTGTTTGAAATTGTTCCGTGACCCTTTTTTATTTTATTAAAATAAAACTTTCAGATCAAAATGTATGCCAACTGCACCGGTAGAGATTAGGATAGAGCTTGGGTGAACGACACTTATCTGTTTTGCAAGAGATACCACATTTCCGCATTTGAATTAAATGTTTGTAAATATTTTGTCTTTTTCGCGGCAAAGTGAATGAAACAACATTATAAGGGAAATTTTTAACTATTATACTGGTGGCAATTTTCTCATACGTGAGAGTCCCCCTGAGTAGGTATCACCGCAATGTCTATTTCTGCTGCCAAGCAGTAGTGTGTAGTCACTGTTGTGTTCCGGTTTGAAGGATATTGTAACTACTGGACATAATAATACTTAACATCTCATGTCTCTGGATGGCGAGCGCAGTGGAATACCAAATAATATTTCGTAATTCAAGGTATTGGATGGTGTTTCTAATGTTTATGGGCGGTTGTATGGCTTACCATCAGACGAACAGCAAGCTCGTCTCATCATTTAAGGCAATAAAAAAATATACTAACATTAGGTAAAGAAGTAGTAAATAAACTGATGTTTTAAAGGGGTAGACAGTACACTAAAAGTAGTTTTATAATAAGTTTATACGCGAAGAAATTACTGGCATATTGGATGTTACTTCAATTTTAGGCAACGTGTTTTTCTTTGAATATGATACAGATCTAAATTTTTCAATAAACACTACATTCCTCATTATCACGTAAGTAAGTTGCAGTTGCTGTATTGCTCGAAAAATTGGTAAATCATAACCCGCCGTAATATTAAACCACTAGACTAGCATGTAGATATAACCGATAAAAAAGAAAGTGTACTAAATACCGTAAATTTCTCACGTTTATAGACAAAGGGTTCCGTACTCGCTAACGCGTCACGAACGCAGTGAAAGGTGCTAATGTGCAACTGTTAAATATGCTTGAGCATGGTGTTAGGGGAAACAGTAGCCAGACATCATGGCGAAATTATATGCTTTATACGTGAGATCTAGGAGATCGTCAGAAATCAAATGTTAAATCCTTTTTTTTTGTACAGCACTGCACCTTATGGTTAATGGGGTGAGGTCTAATGCAATGTCGACTGACGAGAGATGAATACCCCTCGGCAGTCGAAACAGTGGTGCCGGTCTGTTGGAACAGAATATGAACAGGGTGATCCCAGAACGCGACACTTTCTGGGCCACTATGGCGGGTTTTAACACCTTGTGTACGGTGGTCGCTATCCGAGCGGATATAAAATATATCCTACCAGCAACACATATCAACTTTAACATCCGATTAGAATAAGTCCTGCGCATTGATGCTTGCCGATAGGATAGACAAAATAGAGGTATTTAATCAACCACGGTTTCTAGATAAAAAGGATGGTAATTGTAAAATTTCGTGCACCAGCCAGCAGTCACCAATGAAGCTAGTTTGGACTTTGTAAATGTTCGTAAGACCGCACTTCCTGACTTCCAACTTCAACAAGGCTCGGCCAGCATAAAACCGTTCCTGGAAACAAACTCTAACTGTGTACTTCTGAAAGTTCTAAAAGGACATGTCCTAATACATCATAATCCTGAACATGGATTGCTTGTGTGACAAAACCTTTCATCATATTCTTCTACCAAAGTTCTTCTTGAACTTCTTATAATAAACATGATGGCATAGTTGATTACAGACAACTAGAGCCGAATGAGCGGCCAGGGTCCCGCGTGGGTAACGATCTAATATTAACCGCGGATCGGTGCCGAGGTGAGCGGTGTTGACTGCGCCCACGCCAGTCATAAACAGATATCGCTAGTAGTTCAATTTAGGACTGATTTGTTATCAATTATTGTGTAAATATTAATTATTGAAAGATGGTCAAATTGAAAGATGGTGAACAGTCATTTAAATTTAATGTTGAGTGATTTAGCATTTGGTCTAGGTAAAACCAAGTTTCCGGGTTATTATATAGTTTTCTATTGAAAAATGACCGGTTCCATTAATAAGAAATAAGCATGCTATTCAATAGTTACAAAAATTACGCTCATAAACTTACAAATATGTTAACTCTGGCACGTTTTATAGCTCTGAAGATCGACATAAAATTAAAAAATCGATGCAAAATGTAGCATGCAGGTTAGTTAAACGCTGTTTCTTTTTCAAATATAACGAATTTTCGTTTCACCGAGTTTCAAATCACAACCATTCTAAAGAAGTTTCACTTCAAAAAAGATAACATAATGTTCATTAAAAATAGATTACTCGTGAAGGAGCAATACCCTTATATATTTTATACGTTATTACATCGTTTATTTTATAATAACATCGTTGCTTTACATTTTTAGTGTAATAACTTATAAAATATGTACGGACTATTCCATGAAGCCTAAACAATGTTTTAATTCACCATAAAGTACAGTATAAACATGAAATTATAGCGTGCACGTGTTTTTATATTTAAGACGGGTTAAAAATATTACTTCCTTCAACATTGAGTTCTGAATATAATCTTTCAAGTTTTCAGTTAGAGGTGTGTTCGGCTCCACCTTAATACGCACCTCTGACTTTCGAAATTACGTGTGTTTGTTGTTTATTATCGCTCGTTTTGACGGCAAAGGAAAATGTCTTGAGACATGCGTGTTTTGAGTAATTTATATGAATTTCGAAGATATGATGATCATGAACCTTCATTAGGTCAGTGTGGTGGACTAATAGAAGTTCTCAATAGAGGAAAGTATATTTTTATACTTATATGAAAGTACACGTAATTGTTCGATGTAAATATTATGGTTTTTTATGACATTCAATTTTTACTTTTCAAGCCTATTAATCAAGGACTTTAAATGTTCATAAATAAAGTTGAAATATTTTCCTTAACATGATATCCAAATATGTCCACTCTTTGGTCTAGTTAATATGCAGTCGAGCGAGTTCCCGCTCAAGTGTTATGATAATAAACGAAAGGTGATCGAGGCGCGTGCGCGTGCGCATCCTTTGCCGCGCCGCCCGCGCTGCATCCTCGCCGCCCGGAGCAGGTGGCGACTGATTTACATGAAGACTTAACAGAAGCTGTCGGGTTACTAAGTAACATTATGTGGATAATTTAAAAATGTATATATATTTTAAATACTACGACTACATTATATTCAATAAGTATTCTGTCAAATCTTTTATGTACATAAAAACGGCTTTTTTTATTAACTTATTTTATACATGTTCATAATTTATATTTCCCCGAAACGATTGAAGACCTCTACGATTTTAAAACGCGCACAATTGCAACAATAATAAAACAGAAGTCAGATTTATCTCCACTGGTGGTAGTGAGTAATATCCATGCAGATGGTCACCCGAGCCGCAATATATCAGGGCCTCATAAAGGGCGGGTGGTCCAGCGACTGTTCGCTAGATAAACGATGCGGCATCACGTGTGCACCGTAAAATATACTGTCTTACTAGCACAAGCTATGAGATTTAGGCAATAGTGGTGAAAGGTGATTTTTTTAAAAGGGAATCCGACAAATAGATACTACGCAGAAATGCAGTCTGCAAATTGTTCTGATAACTAGACTCTACATAAAGCTATACATATAAAACAAAGTCCCGAACAGCTGTCTGTTTGTATGTTATTGATTTTCTCAAAATGTACTAAACGGATTTTGATGATATTTAGTATGGATATAGTTTAATACTCTCAACAAAGGTTATAGGTTTGGTTTAGGGCTTTTTAGCCCGGGAAAATATATAGCGGGAATTTTGCCATTGCTAGACGAGCTCTTTCGTTTTGTCTTGGGCTTGTGGCTAAGAGGGCTTTCTTTCTTTAACGCTAACTTTATGTATAACAATGACGTAAACTCATGACCATCACTAGGTTAGCCTAGCGATAGTCTTATAGTTCTGATATGTTATTGCCCTTCCTTTTTCTGTTTTGTATTAGCGTTAACGATGTAAACGGCCATCTTGTTTACGGCCCTTGGTATATTTCGACATCAGAGCTTTTATACAAGGTATAGCCAGTGCAATTCTTTGAGGTCATGCGAATGAAAATTTAATGTAGTAGTGGTTTGTAAGTAAAATTAAAAGTGTCATTAAGAAATTTTCATAAGTGACTTCAAGGAGTATAAGTCTAATAACACGCATTAATCGTAAATATACGCCTATTAGTAAGTTCTCGTTTATAGGGAAGCATTATAAAAACAGAGATAATATCTTCTTGAATTACTTTAACCGCTACCGCTTATAATTTAAGCCGCGAGATTAACCTCCTAATTATTTTATAAGATCAGCGCATAGTAACACCGTTGATACTAATTTAGATAAGATATTCATTAGAGTTTGCCGACGCGTTGCCCAGTTTTAGGGGGCCAGCATATCTTACATCTGTTTGCTTTGTTTGTGATCTCAATGATAGGGAGAAAGCCATTTTACGATAAGTTTGAGATTTTCCGTAGAATATAGCATTGATTAAGTTGTGGATAGTTAATGAGATGGCCCGTTGCTTTTGGTCACAGTGTAAATCTTCGTGAAAATCTGTTTTGAAATAAGAATCATTAATTCAAAATCATATATCCTATATCATCTATTCCAAAGAGTTTTGCACACACTCAAATAATTTAATTCTGTAAAGGAGAACTTTTTATTGGCTTTTTGATACCTTAATTTATTTATTTATTTAATTAAGACGGAATACAGATTACAATCAGATTTTTTACAATTTTATAAAATATACAAACTTAAAACTAGATTCTATTAAAAAAAAATGTATTGTTGCTATTTCTAATATAATTATATAGCTGTAAGTATTCGATACTGTAAATAAATAAATCACTCCTAATGATAGAAATTTTATAAAAAGTTAATTAATTTTCATAATTGAATGATCTTTATATCTTAATTTAGCATAGAAATCTGGAGTAAAGCATGTTTGGTAGGGTCAGTAATATTTTGACAACTTACTGTCAATTATGTTCACGGTGAAAATCCATTAAGGCGATACCTCAAGGTCCATTTTCATACATTTTGTTTCACCTTTAATCTGGGTAAAATTTCGTCATATTAAATTTTAAAGGCCGAAATATCCATGATTATTAATTATTTTTACGTTTTTCTTTCAACTGCGAGAACTAATCACTAACTAGACGTGAATTTAAATTCTTTACTTGCCAATACTTGTTTAGTTACCCAGATTAAAGGTGAAACAAAATGTATGAAAATGGACCTTGAGGTATCGCCTTAAGGAGTCACGTTTGGAAAACCGCCAATATCTATCATTTCTATAGACTGGCATAGCAAAGAGTTAGTATTTTTATATTATCCTGGCAAGATAAACTGCCAGTAATATTCTTGTTATTAACTAGGTTAGTATTTTTAATTTAATCTTGGCAGGAGAAACTGCCAGTAGTTGTCAACTATATCAAACTTATCTATCTATATATATATATAAATGAATCCCTATTTCCCTTGGTCACGCCATCACGCGTGAACGGCTGGACCGATTTCACTATTTTTTTGTTGTGTTTGTTATTGTCAGAAGAAGGTTTTAAGAAAGAAAAAATTCAAAAAATTGCGCGGAAAATTAGAAAATTTAAAATTTTATATAACTGTCAATTGTTTGAAATAACTGTCAGCGATTGACAGAACGCGCGCTGCAAATTCATAGTTATAACGGGACAACGTCTGTCGGTCAGCTAGTTACATATATAAAAGTAAAGGGAAGTTGCAGGTGCCACCTGGCGGCCATTACCAGTCACCATACCATCTGCACCCTGTTAAATTATTCATGCGCTGTCTGGATATTTTCGGACAAACAGGTGACAGACATGCAATCATGTAGTTAATTGGTCTTACATTGAGAGCTGTTTCAATATTTTACGTGTTTTTAATATTGGTGACAGCGTCGCAGATGTCAATTTGGCTGAGAAATAATATTTTAAAAGTGTTAAAAATAAACTATTTTGACTGTGACCACGAAGGCTGCAAAGTCTTAGTACCGTCGGGACAAAACAAATACATTAAAACCATGATAAAATTTAAAAAATAATTTAATTTTAATGTCTAACATTCGCGTATACATATGATATCATTATACTATAAAAATGATAGTAGAAGTTGCTGAAGAAATACAAATAAAATAAATGTCATAAATGTTGCTTCTACTGTCAAAGTAATGTAGGTAGCCGTGTCTGCGGATTAGTTTCCGGCAACTGTAGCCTGTGGTGGCAACCGAAAGTTGCTGAAATTACGCAACTCTTAAGGTTGTATTTGATTTGTAATCTTTGAGGAAAGTATGTTTAAATAACACTTGTGTGTAATTTCAGTAGGTAGCTTTTATTCTGGAAAGATTACTATTACGTAGCTAATAAATTTACTTTGTCATCGTTTACAAATTTCACAAGACTTTGACGTCATCAGAATGATAGACTCTAGTGTTGTCACTATTCAATAAGGCTGCCTGCCCACGTCGCGGGCGCGTTGCGTTTCTACGTTGCCACATTTTAATTTTTTTATCATTACAATCATGATTTGATAACTCTTTAACGCATTAGTTTTACGGTGTTATTTACGGAGTAATAGTTGTGTTAAACTTTGTCTTTATGAAGTATTACAAATTAAAAGTTAACCATAAGTTTCAAACACTCTCGACTTAAATTTTATGTGACAGTATATCTTTGTTTCTTTAATACTAATGA
>NW_023595330.1:395834-466186 GCF_014839805.1 Manduca sexta | reverse complement strand
GTTACCAATGTCAATAAGTTATTTATCAGAGGTGACGATAATGGCTACCATTAGGCAGTTGTTCATATAAACGAAATCGGTAGAGCGTTTGTTTTTAGACGAATAGCTGTGAGACGAAAGGGCGCGGGGTCGATTCGCGCAGAGACAAATGTTTGTGTGAAAGAAAAGTGTTTTTATAGGGCTGATAGTACAGAGTACATTGGAACGTATACATGGATGGTGTAAAATGTATTAAGATTGCCTCAGTGAAAGCCATACTTAAATATTTCCAACTCCTAATTTTTTGTTTGATTAATTTGTTACGGGGATAAAGACAAATTAGTGTTCCCTGTTCAGTGAGCATTACCTCTAGTGCCATTATGTGTCAGTGCTGCTGCTTGCAGATGCTGTAGTGGTGAGGGCGGGAAAGACTCTAGAACTCCATCTTAGGTTATCTATGGAACGGTTTCAAGTATGATTCTTAAATAAAATCTTAGGATTTTTTGATTTAGAAAAAAATGCCGATCTGGGTTATTGGAAATTGTTTGTGTTTGTAACGAGGATCAGGCGTGGGATGACATACTAGTTTATGAACATGTGGCTGCATCTCTACCTAACCTGTTGAGGATAAAACATGAGCTGCAATGTTTTCCTTTATTACTACTACAATAAAACCACAAATAAAACATATTTATTGTAACCACAAATAAATTAATTATAATTATCGCGCTTGAAATAGATTGGTAAACGACCATATGGTTCGGTACGCGCCCACCGCCGTGACGTCACCCATTCAATCCCATTTACGGCCTTACGCGTGTTGAATGTCAGGAAGTCGTGCTGTACGTCCTTCAGTAGGGCGTAGGGTCGACATGCTCTCTACATTAGGCCAACGTCATCAGGAGGAAAGTTGTATGTAGTTGACACTTGGTAGAGGTAAATGTAGTCTAATGTGTGTTAGTCACCAGACGTCTTCTTCAAGAATACAAAATGGCGGAAACGAACTGCTATATTTCGTAAATCATTATGAAAATACTTTGCCATTTTCCAGGTCTTCACGGCATTCATGATTTCTCAGGAATTAGCTATGAATGGTAGTTTGCATCATAGATGATTTCTATTTTCAGGGAAAATCATAATTCCATTGATGGTTTAGGAGTCACCAGCCCTATCAGACCACAAGTTTGGCTTGCGTCAGTAATAATAATGAATCTTATGCGGTCACTGAGAACGTGATCAGCTACTATTCGTCACCTTTGTAATGCAGGACTGGACTTGTTACGAGGAGATGGGGAGTGACCCTAAGTTATTTTAAATCATATTTTTGACGATATGAATCTTATATAATAATTTATGAATATGCATTCTTTTAAATTAAAATTATATCATTTAACATTTTACTTTGTGAGTGTGTTTTTTTAGTGATTTAATGAAATAAACATACATAAAATCCAAAATATAGTTTTCAAATGTGACAATAAACCAAGCTCATCACTTTGAAGATTTAGTTTTAATACTATAAGTAATCGTGCCTACACCCGCTAACCTTAAACTTTGCCGCCATTCCCCAGTCCGCGCCTGCGCCAAGGTGTTCTGCGAATGCAGCGTCGCGCGCCCACGCAATGCGACCATATGGTCGTCGTGGTGTAAACATCTTGCCTTATGTCGCACCTTTCTAGCTCTCCATGTAATACACCCTAACAACCGTGTTGGTTAGGAATTATTGGCCTAGTATATTGGATTTAAATGCATATACATTAAGGTTGTCGAAGGGGTAGATAGAGATGAAACTGGTATCGGTGAGTTGGATTTATATCCATTCTATCACCTATGGTATAGCAGCGAAGTTATTATCAAATACAAATATAATAACTCATACCAAAACAAGTTGTGTACATTTCAAACCAAAAAACCTACGCGGATTTATTTAATATCTCTTGAATAAATACTGCTCTACAAAACGCCGTATTATCTTTCTGTTTGAAATTGTTCCGTGACCCTTTTTTATTTTATTAAAATAAAACTTTCAGATCAAAATGTATGCCAACTGCACCGGTAGAGATTAGGATAGAGCTTGGGTGAACGACACTTATCTGTTTTGCAAGAGATACCACATTTCCGCATTTGAATTAAATGTTTGTAAATATTTTGTCTTTTCGCGGCAAAGTGAATGAAACAACATTATAAGGGAAATTTTAACTATTATACTGGTGGCAATTTTCTCATACGTGAGAGTCCCCCTGAGTAGGTATCACCGCAATGTCTATTTCTGCTGCCAAGCAGTAGTGTGTAGTCACTGTTGTGTTCCGGTTTGAAGGATATTGTAACTACTGGACATAATAATACTTAACATCTCATGTCTCTGGATGGCGAGCGCAGTGGAAATAATATTTCGTAATTCAAGGTATTGGATGGTGTTTCTAATGTTTATGGGCGGTTGCATGGCTTACCATCAGACGAACAGCAAGCTCGTCTCATTATTTAAGGCAATAAAAAAATATACTAACATTAGGTAAAGAAGTAGTAAATAAACTGATGTTTTAAAGGGGTAGACAGTACACTAAAAGTAGTTTTATAATAAGTTTATACGCGAAGAAATTACTGGCATATTGGATGTTACTCCAATTTTAGGCAACGTGTTTTTCTTTGAATATGATGCAGATCTAAATTTTTCAATAAACACTACATTCCTCATTATCACGTAAGTTGCAGTTGCTGTATTGCTCGAAAAATTGGTAAATCATAACCCGCCCTGGGTATCGAAGTTAGAACTTCTGCTTTTATTAAACCACTAGACTAGCATGTAGATATAACCGATAAAAAAGAAAGTGTACTAAATACCGTAAATTTCTCACGTTTATAGACAAAGGGTTCCGTACTCGCTAACGCGTCATGAACGCAGTGAAAGGTGCTAATGTGCAACTGTTAACGATGCTTGAGCATGGTGTTAGGGGAAACAGTAGCCAGAGATCACGGCGAAATTATATGCTTTATACGTGAGATCTAGGAGATCGTCAGAAATCAAATTTTAAATACTTTTTTTTTGTACAGCACTGCACCTGATGGTTAATGGGGTGAGGTCTAATGGAAGGTCGACTGACGAGAGATGAATACCCCTCGGCAGTCGAAACAGTGGTGCCGGTCTGTTGGAACCGAATATGAACAGGGTGATCCCAGAACGCGACACTTTCTGGGCCACTATGGCGGGTTTTAACACCTTGTGTACGGTGGTCGCTATCCGAGCGGATATAAAATATATCCTACCAGCAACACATATCAACTTTAACATCCGATTAGAATAAGTCCTGCGCATTGCTGCTTGGCGATAGGATAGACAAAATAGAGGTATTTAATCAACCACGGTTTCTAGATAAAAAGGATGGTAATTGTAAAATTTCGTGCACCAGCCAGCAGTCACCAATGAAGTCAGTTTAGACTTTGTAAATGTTCGTAAGACCGCACTTCCTGACTTCCAACTTCAACAAGGCTCGGCCAGCATAAAACCGTTCCTGGAAACAAACTCTAACTGTGTACTTCTGAAAGTTCTAAAAGGACATGTCCTAATACATCATAATCCTGAACATGGATTGCTTGTGTGACAAAACCTTTCATCATATTCTTCTACCAAAGATCTTCGTGAACTTCTTATAATAAAGATGATGGCATAGTTGATTACAGGCAAGTAGAGCCGAATGAGCGGCCAGGGTCCCGCGTGGGTAACGATCTAATATTAACCGCGGATCGGTGCCGAGGTGAGCGGTGTTGACTGCGCCCACGCCAGTCATAAACAGATATCGCTAGTAGTTCAATTTAGGACTGATTTGTTATCAATTATTGTGTAAATATTAATTATTGAAACATGGAAGAGGCATTGAAAATTGATTTTGCTTATTTTACATTTGTCCTAGGTAAAACCTACTTTCCGGGTTATTATATAGCTTTCTGTTGAAAAATGAGCGCTTCCATTAATAAGAAATTAGCTTGGTATTCAATAGTTACAAAAAATTACCCTTATAAACTTCCAAACATGCCAACATTTTGGCACGTGATATAGCTCTGAAGAAGATCGACATAAAATGAATGTGGAATAAAAAGGATGCAAGATTTAGCATGCTAGTTAATCTCTCTTCCTTTTTCAAATATCGTGATGCATTTTCATTTCACCAAGTTTCGAATCACAACGATTCTAAAGAAGTCTCACTTCAAAAAGAGAAAAACATAATGTTCATAATTAAAAATAGATTACTCGTGAAGGAGCAATACCCTTATATATTTTATACGTTATTACTTCGTTTATTTTATAATAACATCGTTGCTTTACATTTTTAGTGTAATAACTTATAAAATATGTACGGACTATTCCATGAAGCCTAAACAATGTTTTAATTCACCATAAAGTACAGTATAAACATGAAATTATAGCGTGCACGTGTTTTTATATTTAAGACGGGTTAAAAATATTACTTCCTTCAACATTGAGTTCTGAATATAATCTTTCAAGTTTTCAGTTAGAGGTGTGTTCGACCCCACCTTAATACGCACCTCTGACTTTCGAAATTACGTGTGTTTGTTGTTTATTATCGCTCGTTTTGACGGCAAAGGAAAATGTCTTGAGACATGCGTGTTTTGAGTAATTTATTTGAATTTCGAAGATATGATGATCATGAACCTTCATTAGGTCAGTGTGGTGGACTAATAGAAGTCCTCAATAGAGGAAAGTATATTTTTATACTTATATGAAAGTACACGTAATTGTTCGATGTAAATATTATGGTTTTTATGACATTCAATTTTTACTTTTCAAGCCTATTAATCAAGGACTTTAAATGTTCATAAATAAAGTTGAAATATTTTCCTTAACATGATATCCAAATATGTCCACTCTTTGGTCTAGTTAATATGCAGTCGAGCGAGTTCCCGCTCAAGTGTTATGATAATAAACGAAAGGTGATCGAGGCGCGTGCGCGTGCGCATCCTTTGCCGCGCCGCCCGCGCTGCATCCTCGCCGCCCGGAGCAGGTGGCGACTGATTTACATGAAGACTTAACAGAAGCTGCCGGGTTACTAAGTAACATTACGTGGATAATTTAAAAATGTATATATATTTTAAATACTACGACTACATTATATTCAATTAGTATTCTGTCAAATCTTTTATGTACATAAAAACGGCTTTTTTTATTAACTTATTTTACACATGTTCATAATTTATATTTCCCCGAAACGATTGAAGACCTCTACGATTTTAAAACGCGCACAATTGCAACAATAATAAAACAGAAGTCAGATTTATCTCCACTGGTGGTAGTGAGTAATATCCATGCAGATGGTCACCCGAGCCGCAATATATCAGGGCCTCATAAAGGGCGGGTGGTCCAGCGACTGTTCGCTAGATAAACGATGCGGCATCACGTGTGCACCGTAAAATATACTGTCTTACTAGCACAAGCTATGAGATTTAGGCAATAGTGGTGAAAGGTGATTTTTTTAAAAGGGAATCCGACAAATAGGTACTACGCAGAAATGCAGTCTGCAAATTGTTCTGATAACTAGACTCTACATAAAGCTATACATATAAAACAAAGTCCCGAACAGCTGTCTGTTTGTATGTTATTGATTTTCTCAAAATATACTAAACGGATTTTGATGATATTTAGTATGGATATAGTTTAATACTCTCAACAAAGGTTATAGGTTTGGTTTAGGGCTTTTTAGCCTGGGAAAATATATAGCGGGAATTTTGCCATTGCTAGACGAGCTCTTTCGTTTTGTCTTGGGCTTGTGGCTAAGAGGGCTTTCTTTCTTTAACGCTAACTTTATGTATAACAATGACGTAAACTCATGACCATCACTAGGTTAGCCTAGCGATAGTTTTATAGTTCTGATATGTTATTGCCCTTCATTTTTCTGTTTTGTATTAGCGTTAACGATTGTAAACGGCCATCTTGTTTACGGCCCTTGGTATATTTCGACATCAGAGCTTTTATACAAGGTATAGCCAGTGCAATTCTTTGAGGTCATGCGAATGAAAATTTAATGTAGTAGTGGTTTGTAAGTAAAATTAAAAGTGTCATTAAGAAATTTTCATAAGTGACTTCAAGGAGTATAAGTCTAATAACACGCATTAATCGTAAAAATACGCCTATTAGTAAGTTCTCGTTTATAGGGAAGCATTATAAAAACAGAGATAATATCTTCTTGAATTACTTTAACCGCTACCGCTTATAATTTAAGCCGCGAGATTAACCTCCTAATTATTTTATAAGATCAGCGCATAGTAACACCGTTGATACTAATTTAGATAAGATATTCATTAGGGTTTGCCGACGCGTTGCCCAGTTTTAGGGGGCCAGCATATCTTACATCTGTTTGCTTTGTTTGTGATCTCAATGATAGGGCAAAAGCCATTTTACGATAAGTTTGAGATTTTCCGTAGAATATAGCATTGATTAAGTTTAGGATAGTTAATGAGATGGCCCGTTGCTTTTGCTTACAGTGTAATTCTTCGTGAAAATCAGTTTTTGAAATAAGAATCATTAATTCAAAAACATATATCCTATATCATCTATTCCAAAGAGTTTTGCACACACTCAAATAATTTAATTCTGTAAAGGAGAACTTTTTATTGGCTTTTTGATACCTTAATTTATTTATTTATTTAATTAAGACGGAATACAGATTACAATCAGATTTTTTACAATTTTATAAAATATACAAACTTAAAACTAGATTGTATTAAAAAAAAATATATTGTTGCTATTTCTAATATATGTATATAGCTGTAAGTATTCGATACTGTAAATAAATAAATCACTACTAATGAAAGAAATTTTATAATCAGTTAATTAATTTTCATAATTGAATGATCTTTATATCTTAATTTAGCATAGAAATCTGGAGTAAAGCATGTTTGGTAGGGTCAAGTAATATTTTGACAACTTACTGCCAATTATGTTCACGGTGAAAATCCCTTAAGGCGATACCTCAAGGTCCATTTTCATACATTTTGTTTCACCTTTAATCTGGGTAATGCCTTTAAAATTTAATATGACGAAATTTTAAAGGCAGAAATATCCATGATTATTAATTATTTTACGTTTTTCTTTCAACTGCGAGAACTAATCACTAACTAGACGTGAATTTAAATTCTTTACTTGCCAATACTTGTTTAGTTACCCAGATTAAAGGTGAAACAAAATGTATGAAAATGGACCTTGAGGTATCGCCTTAAGGAGTCACGTTTGGAAAACCGCCAATATCTATCATTTCCGTAGACTGGCATAGCAAAGATTTAGTATTTTTATATTATCCTGGCAAGATAAACTGCCAGTAATATTCTTGTTATTAACTAAGTTAGTATTTTTAATTTAATCTTGGCAGGAGAAACTGCCAGTAGTTGTCAACTATATCAAACTTATCTATATATATAAATAAATCCCTATTTCCCTTGGTCACGCTATCACGCGTGAACGGCTGGACCGATTTCACTATTTTTTTTGTTGTGTTTGTTATTGTCAGGAGAAGGTTTTTATGAAAGAAAAAAATCAAAAAATTGCGCGGAAAATTAGAAAATTTAAAAAAACTTAACGAAAATATTAATTTTATATAACTGTCAATTGTTTGAAATAACTGTCAGCGATTGACAGAACGCGCGCTGCAAATTCATAGTTAAAACGGGACAAAGTCTGTCGGTCAGCTAGTTACATATATAAATGTAAAGGGAAGTCGCAGGTGCCACCTGGCGGCCATTACCAGTCACCATACCATCTGCACCCTGTTAAATTATTCATGCGCTGTCTGGATATTTTCGGACAAACAGGTGACAGACATGCAATCATGTAGTTAATTGGTCATACATTGAGAGCTGTTTTAATATTTTACGTGTTTTGAATATTGGTGACAGCGTCGCAGATGTCAATTTGGCTGAGAAATAATATTTTAAAAGTGTTAAAAATAAACTATTTTGACTGTGACCACGAAGGCTGCAAAGTCTTAGTACCGTCGGGACAAAACAAATAAATTAAAACCGCGATAAAATTCAAAAAATAATTTAACTTTAATGTCTAACATTCGCGTATACATATGATATCATTATACTATAAAAATTATAGTAGAAGTTGCTGAAGGAATACAAATAAAATAAATGTCATAAATGTTGCTTCTACTGTCAAAGTAATGTAGGTAGCCGTGTCTGCGGATTAATTTCCGGCAACTGTAGCCTGTGGTGGCAACCTAAAGTTGCCACAATTACGCAATCTTTAAGGTTGTATTTGATTTGAAATCTTTGAGGAAAGTATGTTTAAATAACACTTGCGTGTAATTTCAGTAGGTAGCTTTTATTGTGGAAAGATTACTATTACGTAGCTAATAAATTTACTTTGTCACTGTTTACAAATTTCACAAGACGTTGACGTCATCAGAATGATAGACTCTAGTGTTGTCACTATTCAATAAGGCTGCCTGCCCACGTCGCGGGCGCGTTGCGTTTCCACGTTGCGACATTTTAATTTGTTTATCATTACAATCATGATATGATAACTCTTTGACGCATTAGTTTTACGGAGTAATAGTTGTGTTAAACTTTGTCTTTCTGAAGTATTACAAATTAAAAGTTAACCATAAGTTTCAAACACTCTCGACTTAAATTTTATGTGACAGTGTATCTTTGTTTCTTTAATACTAATGACCTCTATTTTGTAACTTGTATTGATATAATTATTGTGATAGTTGTAAACGTTTATCTCATCCTTATCAAATATCAAAA
Source organism: Manduca sexta (assembly GCF_014839805.1). Classification (NCBI taxonomy): domain Eukaryota; kingdom Metazoa; phylum Arthropoda; class Insecta; order Lepidoptera; family Sphingidae; genus Manduca; species Manduca sexta. Next base: position 457,444 of record NW_023595330.1, on the reverse strand, counting down.
ATAAAACGAATAAATACATTTTGTTTTATTAAAAGTAACATCTCCACTAATTCCACTTTTGATAAGGAATCCGACGACAGTTATATTAATGCCATACCTTCAAACCGGCGTGTTTACATTCAGCCTAAATAGCCCACGCGCTACTTTCACCATCATTTGCATTTGGGATCAACCCAAAATGTGTTACGCAAGTCAATCTCGTAAATTACATACCTGCACACTATATTGTTCTATGGCTGCATCTGGGCTAGGGAACCATTGGAGTACACCATAAAAAACCTTTTTTTTTATAATAAGTGTTCTGAATTCAATTAAAATAAAAAAAAAAATGTACTAGATGGCCAGGAATTTATTTGGATAAATAAGAGGTTACATTAGAAAAAATTCTAACTAGAATATAATAAAATTTATGTACTTGTTCATAAATATTTTAGTACCCTATTGGAATAAATACTGGTAAAATGTACATGAAAAATTGTATGTAGGTGTGAAATAATTAAAATTTAAATATTGTAAAGAAAACTTTGGAACGTCCTGCTCCTTATTACAAACGAATTAATATAATATTCCATACAACGCGTTTATAAACTGTTTACTATCTCTGACATGGCGTTTCCATTTTATAGGTGCTTCGGACTTCTTATATAGAAAACAGGTGTTCCCCAGTTTGATTACGTATCGATTTCAAGACAATCCGAGCTGTCTCTTTGATTGTTTAAACTAAAGTACTGTTTCTAAGTTTATTGGTGGTGTCGGAATTTTTAGTGGTACTTATTTTGTAAGCCTTGTTTTGTTAAACCAATTGAAATTAGAGCTGTATTTTCTGTAGAATTAGTTTTATTTTTACTATCGCATCATTATTTTGTATGTTTATGCGTATGTTAGATATCGATTAGTTTTCGGAATTTAACGCGGATTTTTGAGCTCTAATTTTCGTATTGCAGCCTTTACGGTTATGATGTGTTGTTCGTCCGAAAAGTCAGTTACAATATTTACCTACATTTTACAATTATACAAAGTATATAGGATTACCTAAATCTTATGTACCATGTTTTTTCTTATGTTTTCTCATTATGAGACACACAAATAAACTCAGAACTTTGAATTGGGAAGTTAATGCATGTCCCTATTGCGGTTAGCATCCCGAATATGATACTAATTTCAAAATGCCCAGTAAATATACAGGTTCTTAACATTAGTAAGTATATCGGTGCTAATTTTTCTTTATAATTACGGGTTACGGCAATATGACCCCACTGCAACCTAAAATCTAATATGTTTAATCCATAACGAAATAGTGTTTGCTGTTCAGGAGCAGAAATAGCCGAAACTATGATTTTGGAAAAACAAAGAATTTACAGAACTGCTATCATTAGAAAATAGTAACGCATAATTATTGGGCTTTTAATTTACGGAAAAATAGCTACAAAATCAAAATTCACGACCGATTTTCGTGTAGACAGATTTGCTCACACGGTGTCACAATAGGCTTAAATTTAGGTAAAGTGATTGCCAGTTAACCTTCGGGCTACGTTTACTGAGCCTTTATTTACTTCAGTTAATGATAACTGCGCAGATACGGTTTACTTCATGGTTCATTAGTAATTATGCACGTGTACATGTAACTAATGTTAGTTGTATTATATGTTATTAGAATTTATTATGAATGTAGGCTGAATGTTTCCTGGTTTCTGGGTGCACGGCTTCGCCTGTCTGAAAAAGTTTTTCCGGGATACATCCCGCTTTGTATTTTCCCGGTATAATTTTAAAATTGGTTTAGCAGTTTCACAGATTGGCCCCTACAAACAAACCCACAAACTTTTCCTTTTTTACTTTCATAGCTTAGGTACAACGTTAGTTGTTTCACTGAAGAGAACTTTAAACTAACAAGGTTCAAGTGCTGCCTTTTGTTTCCATAATTTTCAATCTGTTTTGAAGGTTGCCTGCGCAACTAGATTTTTTATAGATGTGTGTTATTGGTCAATAATAATCAGGCGACTGCTCGTTGCGTGCCTTATTTTATATAAAAAAAAACTTTTGCTTTTATTTCGCGTTTATCTGAGACTATTTTATGTATAATACTTCTGGACAGTTGTTTCCTACCACAGACTATCCAATTATCTTCCGACCTTGTCATAAATAAGTACTTCTTCTTTAAGACTTATTTCTGTAACCAACTATAAACAGAACTTCAGTATCTGTATATATAGTATAGTCAGAGCACCCGCATGCCGCACCCTCGCGGTATCTTCTTAGTTGATTGTTTCAATGAGAAAATTGCACCACTCCTCTCCATTGCCAAGTTGGCCGTGAGAATGCCGGCACGCGAATATTATTTATTTTATTTAATCACAACTCAAGATCAAAGGAAGAATCAAGCAGAACCTAACCTAACAGATTACACGACAATGAACTTTATGCTAAACAAGATGAAGTGTTCCTATTGCGAGATTCAGTAGTTTGACTGTTGTAGGTATATTTTAAATTCGCAAAATTCACGGGCGAATGTGAATTATTTACTTAACCGAGTGACGATACGGATGTGTATCAGTGCATTGACTGTTCCAAGCATAGTCTAAATTTTACGAAATTCACTAGCGAATGTGAATTATTTACTCAACTGAGTGACGGATGTTTAATTTGTGAAAAAAATATTTGTGACAACGTCGGTTGTCCTTTTGCGTGATTAGATGCTTACAGAGTTATTCGAGTGAGTTAATAACAATAAATAAATAATCTTTTCTGGCAACAAAAACACACTCAATAAATCCCCTACAAAACTACCCAACGGATTTCGATGAGACCCTGGGAAGGACATAGCGTGTTTTATCCTGGAAAAACAATTTCACGCTCGCAGAACCGCAAGCAAAAGGTATTTTACTATATACGCAAATTGTTGCTCGGTCTCTGCCACTTCGTTATGCTCATCATGAAGCGGACCCTTAACTCGTCTACTCGTAAAACATTAAAATAAGTGTATGGTCACTTAATTACTTACAGGGATTTAAATCACTGTACATACAACCGACAAGGAAGACTTACAATATAATTTTAATATAAAGAAACCTTAAAAGTGTGGTCCTTAATAGTATGCCTCATATCGTCACCCTTAAAAAAGGGGTTGACAGAGAACAAAGCAAAGTTATAGTTAAACAATAAAAAAAAATCAATATAAATTAGTTTCCGTAGTCACAATTTTTATTTGGTAGCGCCCTGCAGTCCTTTCTCGGTTTTGCTTTCAGAAGGATTGAGTTAATTCGACTGTGACGTACCAATTTATAGCGAACAAAAGTAAAATAGGTAACAATTATTCTAATATAATGGTTTAGGCATTTGTTTCAAAATTCAATAAATATGACTCCTTATAAATTGAAAATGTATCCATAATTCTTAGAAACCTTTCTATTTGGTTCAAAGCACCTAATCTACTCATAAGATTAGTAATCAATACATTTTTCTTAATATTATTTTCCCTAATTGATTTAAGTAGCTTATTTTATTAATTTAAATTAACTGATCTTTAGCTGCTAGTTTATTGTCGGATTGTCGTTATCGCGTCGTATGAGTGTGAGTTATTTTGTCTATGTACGTCATCTATTTTATATGCAAACTCAATGCGTAGTAGGTGGCGACAATTGAGTTAAATTTCTGCCCACCCTCTATTGACTACGCTGTGAAGGCGTATTTGTAATCATTAGTCACTACTAATCTACTATATCATTACCAACTGTTTTTTTTACTATTAAGGCAATAATAAACCGATTAATTTGACAAATTCCAGTTTTAACTGAAGTAACGCCTAAAGTAGAAACTTACATCAGAACCATACGACAATACCTGACCATAAAATGATCGTTACATCTCTTTTTAAATTAGAAGACAATAGATAGACAACATTAAAAGTAGAATCGATTAACATCTTTAAATAGTAATGCAATAAAATTATATGTGTAATTAATTAACTGTTTATTCATAAAATTAGGCGGTAATGAGAGGTTATAAGTGAGGTTACATCTGGCCGTATTTAACATAATTGCTGTTGGCTATATGCGCTTTTTATAATTATAATTTTTATGTTTATTGGTGTCTATACTGTATAGATATTGGTTATTATTTATTGATTTTTAACCATATGGTAAAAAGTAGAGAGTAAGTGTTATTGTTAAAGTGTGTTGTTGTTAAAGTACTAGATTACGCGTTTTTTATGTATCTATCTATAACTTACAATCCATCTAACGTAAATGGAGTATGGTCTAAACCTTCTCAGTAGTAAGAAAGGTCTGATCGGTCTCAATTAAAGGATTAAGGCCTAAGTTATCTACACTCTCTTAGGATTGATGGCAGAAGGATAATTCTAAGCGACGCAGAGACGTCAATTATAATATGTCATTGGGTTGGTTCCAAATTTCCGTGTAAATATTAGTTTGATTACTATTAATTATTTGAAAGTATAATTGACAGCGTAACTTTTGTATTTGGTTGTCTTATAATATATTGAAAGAGTAGCGTTACTCTATTATGAAACAGGATAAATAAAAAAATATAGAAGACAGCAGCAGTTACAAGTCATTCGGATATATATTCCGTAAAAAATTGTTTACTAACGCCATCTATGAATCAGTTTCGCAACCTATCATATAATATATTCTATTTCACGTCCGCGTACGTGGCTTGCTTTGACAAAGGATGAGGCTTATCGTAAGTAGGTCGTAAACAAAGGGATCGCAAGGCTACGTGTCTTATTGACTGAAGAGAGGTGAAATTTCCAAGCGAATGGAGGCGTAAATAGGCGAATGCGAAGATGTAGGCTGTTTGCAAAATAGATAAATGATCAAAATAATGGATGTTCAAGAATTGTAATGAATCTTGATGGTTCCGGCATGGTTATAGGTTTAGGTCTTTACAATGAACATACAGAACTTCTAGAACCAGAAGATAAATATGTGTTCTAAAAAATAATTCTAAGATGATGAGGCTGAATGCTGGATTTGAAAACAATATCACCATTTCGGCAATAAGCGTTATGAAGCAATTAAAAATTCCCAAATTTTATATTTAATCTCATAATTTTGTAACCAGTCTGCAAATGAAAATACGAAGTGCTAATAAAGTCATTAAAAATATTATCAAGATGTTGCGTTGGAAAACTTCATATCTTATTGTAAACTCACCCACATTGCATTATGATAAGGCTTTCAGAGTAAACACTGACATATTTATAAAACAGAGATGTAGCGAAAATTTGCAATTTAATTTCGACTTCTTTAGTTAGGCTTGTGTTTTTTTGAATATAACATTATCCATACCTAACTACTGACGTCAAATACATGCAATAAGAGTAGTCTGTTTGTTTGTATACCACGTAATATTGGCTGTATGGATTCCGATAAAGAATAAATTATGTTAAGAGAAACTTCTCTATAGAAGTTGGTTATGAAAAAAATTAAACCCAAGATGCGGAATGCTAATAAAAATATTTTTACACGGACGAGTGAACGGCGCGGCAACTAAGTAACTAAATACATAGGACACACTTCGCAAGTGTCCAACATTGGGTACATAAGTGAATTGGTCGCGCTAATTGTGCGAACGACGGACCACTTATTGCATGAATCATTTCATTTCATTGTAGAATTTCACACTCTAAATTGGCTCATATTCTTGCTTAATGTACGATGAATTTCATAACAGTTTTAATGCACATCTTAACAGAGCTGTTAAGATGCTTATAATGGTCGTGTTATTCGTGTTGTTTTAACAAAGAATGAAGACACTAAGGTTCGCCATTCGTTCGTTACTCATAAACAGCATCAATACAAAGCACTTTGAAATATAAATCCCTGCTTATATTGCACTGAACTCATACTGGCACATTAGTTGTTCAATCTCATATAGTTCAAGATTAGCAAATTGTTTAGCAGCAAAAGGACAAAGTGCTTTCCTAGGCTGACTTTCATAAACCTACCACTTTGATTTTGAAATGATACTTCTTTAGAATCTTTGTGATTTTAAACTCAATGACACGAAAATGCGTCACCATATTTGAAAAAGGAACATCGTTCAACCAGCCTGCATGAAACATTTTGCGTTCTTTTATTGTTCTGTTAGAATGTGTTTAATACATGTGTTGCGCCTGTATATTACAAAGATCTAGTATAAAGCAAGTTGTATTTTTATTTATCATTATTTCTGTATTTTTATTTATGTGAATATTTTAATCTGGCTAATAAATTAATTTTACAAATATGTTTTAGTATTATGTAAAAACAATAAACCTTACATCCTAATACTTCTGATACTCTATGTCCATCTCTATCTCTCGTAGCCTATTTTTCAGAAGTTTCACTTCTACCGTATATGAATTGCACATACACACACGTTCTTTTATAATATACTATTATAAAAGCTTTGGATTATATCTTGAATGCCCCTTGAATCTAATTCACTCCATTTCACTTTAAAGGTAATGTACCATACTTGAAAGAATAGTTATTGTAATCGTGTAGAATGGCTCCTATCTATGACGTATCTATAGCTAATATAGGACAATGAACGTTGATGAGAATCAATGCTTGCTGACGTGGCACCGTAATTGCTTTGCACAAGCAAATGTTGGGCCAACTTGACCATAGAGTGGACAGATATTAACCGATATAATTTTTGTAGCTAAGTAAATGTTTCATAAATTGGTTTTACCGCTTTCTTTGTCAAGAATATATTGTGCCAGCACTATTAGGTTTGTTTTGAAGAATATTACGGCTTTTTAAATGGTGAGGTCATATTAGACTTCATGGAGTGTTTTAGGATGACAAACATAGTATGTAGATATTTGTATCTATTTGCTTTGCTCTGTAATTTAAACTTCTATGAGGTGTATAAGCAACTAAATTTAATGACGAGTAGATATCTAATGAGATCTGGGTTGTACAAAACAATTGGCATAAACATGACCAACAGTGGGTGCACTAGTTAACCGAGCGCAGCAGTAATGAACTTTGACTTCGGTTAATAAGACCAGATTGTATGCGCCTTGAGAATGTTCTTATTGCTTTCGTAATAATCAAATGATTTATCAGTTTGGAATAAATTGACAACTTTTATTAGATTTAAGATGTTACTGCATACGGCAAAAAAGATCATAAATGAATGTTCTTTGACAAGTTGACCGCGAAAGCGCTGTGCTGCGGAATGCGGAAAAGTATAATATTATTTCCGATCAGAGTATAACAAATATGGGTGTAGAACGGACTATCGAGACGAATGTCCGCTGGTTTAAAATCTAAGGACACATATCTCTGACTTTTTTTAAATTACGTGTGTATTCTTTGTCAATTACTGCTTGCTTTAACGGTTAGAGAAAACATCGTGAAATAACTTGCATACCTGAGCAATTCTCTATAGAATTTTTAGGGTGTGTGAAGTCTACCCATCTGCACTAGGCCAGGTGGACTAAGGCCTAATTCATCTCAGTAGTAGAGAAGGTCTAGCAGTGAGACAGTAAATAATACATGGCTGACGTAGCAGTATAACAGCATAGAAAATCAATAAACAAACCGACATAAAAGCACAGACATTTCTAAAATAGCTCCGTTACGGTCATTGGTTATAGGCCGCCCTTCCTTACGCCTCAGGAAATCCCTAATAGCTGTATAATTTCACACACGTATTCAAATCTAAGGGGAAACAGTGTTGCCATATTATGATATTACCGTAATGGATAAGTTTTGTTGGGGTGAATAATCGATTTCCTGTTTCGTGTAAGTTACGTTGAGTCATAGGAATATATATGTTAACGTATCAAAAGTTGTTTACGTTATTTGTAGTTGTAATTTCTAGGAATGTGTTGCTAATTTCTCGGTAGTATGTTTTATTCGTCCTAAAACCTTTTTCTTTTAAAGTGCTAAGTATTATTATAGATTCAGGATTAGTTCTTGTGTTAAGACTAGGCTAATAAAACTACGCTAAAATCACTCTCAGTTTAGTAAATCTATCTGAATAAAAAACATGGCTTCCGATATCGTCTTAGTAACTCGCACATCCTCAAATATAAAAAAAACAAAACAGTGCAGGTGCGTCTGGCATCCTGCCACATGTGACTCACCTGCGTGGTCAGTTTCGCAACAGTTTCGCGAGTGGTCACTATTCCGCTCAATGAGATTTATAAATAGCATCTTGAGCTGTGGTTTTATAGATATTCATCAGTTTAGCGCCATTTATTTTAAGATGAATAATGATGGGTTCCTAATTAGCGTAGATTACTACCTAAATAAATATACATCCGGCTCGAAGGACCAAGTATTTTTCAAATTTATATTTTTTTTTATTTTATTTATAAACCTAAGATTCCCTATAAGGAATTGACTCCCAAAACCGTCCATAACTGGTAACAATTAACGCGCCGCCACATCATTAATACGAAAATAACACGGTTCAAAGTTCTAACAAATCGCGGGGTCTGAGGTAAGGACCGAAATAGGCCCACTTCCCGCGCATGCGTGGACGCGACGGGAAACATCCGCTCACGACTTTGTCACTAACTTTGTTGCTAAATATAGTTAAAGTTTAACGGATTCCGACATCGCGTGGATATCGTTCTAAGTTAATTTAATATAGAAATGGAGTTCTTTCTGGAACATTTTTTATATATGCAAGAGTATGATTTGGTTGTCATTATAATATCATTCCCTTGTGGAGTTTTAAATCTGAATGACAATGCTACCTTCTATGATATAATTTGTGTAGCATTATGATCTTGATATCTTATTTCTCAAGTTTGCAAGCACCATTCAGAGCTATGCAATAATTATGATACAGTTCTGGCTTTTATCACTGTTTGCACAAAGATGAGCGACTTACTCGTCTGATAATTCAGTAAAATTTATAATCATTTGCACCTTAATAGACTAGAATCAAATTCCAAATCGATAAGATTCAAATATTACTGTAATAATAAATCCACTAGAAACTTTTTGCCTAGAATTGTAACGTGAGCCATTAGCAACATGAAATCTAACACTAAGTATTTTCAAATGTAAATAATGGCTGGAGGTTATGGTCCTACGAATTGTGAGATCAGCAAACGTTATTTCAATGCTCAAGGCAGTGGAACTGTTTGCATCGTGTTCTAAACTGTTATTGTGTGTAGAGATGCTTAAAATTGTAACTAGGCATTTAAATTCACCGGAGATGCTTTGTATTAATATGAATATTTATAATTTAGAAGGTATTTCATTAGCTTTTTTACAAAACTTTCTAATAATCTAGCACAATGCTGTATTTTTATGTCAATAATAATGTAGAAGTAAAAAATTAGTTACTTAATTTAGTTCAAAAAGTTTTTTTTAAAAACAAATTATTTCGTACTTGCTAACCTCCAAGGATATCAAACTACATTAGATTTAAAGCAAGCGAAGTGTACGAGTGTGAGCAATTATAGTATTAGTGAGTGATCCGTTATATATCAGGCACTTTCTCTTTCAACACTATATAAAACGATATTTGGATCATCAACCTTCGATTAGAGATTACTCAGATCCGCTTACCACGATGACGCTAAATCCGCGTAAGACGAACTCTCGATATGAAAACAGTATACACATCCAAAACGTCACATTAGTCATAGTTATAGAAATACGTTTTGGCGAGCAGAGCGGAGTATGAACCCGCGCTATTTGCGTACTGGCACTGAGCCAGCGTCGTCCCCATCTGACCTGTTTCCAGTCGTTGCTTTGTGTCTACTCCCCGGCATCGATAGATTAAAGGACCGGATTACACCGAATATATGACGGAATGATTTAACGAAGATTATCTATATATGTAGTAGGAAAAAGTAATAAAAAAAAGGGGGGGGGGACTATAGAAGATTAATAGAACAGATATCGGCAATTTTTACAATTATATTATGTTAGTCTGTTTTCATGTTTGTTAGCGCACATCTCTGAAACGACTGGAGGAATTTTGTGATTTGAAATTTAGTTTTATTCTAAATATGATTATATCGTATTTATTTACATGTGAATGTTATCATCGCAAAACATGCTGTCCATTATACTATTAACTATTTTTAAATTCATAAGTAAGACGACAAAAATACACATTATAATCACTTACCATTACAGTATTATGTTACTTTGGCAATATTAGAAAGTTTGTTTAAAAATGCCTTCACAATTAATCCATCTTTCCTCTTGTTCTCAGGATCCTAGTGGGAGCGCCGGAGGATGAGCGCTATCCTCCCAAGCACTACAACATCTCACGGCCCGGCGCGGTGTACCGCTGCGAGCCTGGCCGGAGGTCCTACTCCTCTGAGGGTCATGGCCAGCGGGCGCTTGAGCGGTGCGCGGAGATGGTGTTTGATAGAACTAACAGTAAGTACACTTTCATTAATAGTTCTTCTAGTGACACAGAGAATAATGGCGTATTTATAATTACATTATTATTTAGTATTGATAAGATGATTCATTATCTATTGGCATCAATTGTCTCGTTATATAATAGTATGAATTTGATCTGAATTTCATAAATGTAATTGAATATATCTTAATTCATTTTGTTAATCTGCTGTGGGTACATATTTCAACAGAGTATTTACTATTGATAAGATCGATAATTCAATCAATTCTGGTAAATTTGTGGAATTCAAAAAAACATTGTACGCGTGAACTTCTGACTTCGTGATCTTGACAACTAAATTTTAACCTATTTCTGTTCATTTCCACACAATGTTCACTGTTCGGTTAAAAATATTTAGGTCAGAGAATATAAGAGTAGTGTTAGAAGTGTCTAAAGGCAAGTCAATGAACCTGAGTTTTTAAGTTAGGCACCGTAATTTCTGTCAACAATGACTAAATGTTACCTCCCCGACAATGAAACTTGTGAGTCCTTTTTCTATCTGAATCTATAAGACACAAAAACTTGATCGTTTCTCATTTCACTTTATTACAACAATTTTTTGGAGTTGTCAAGATTCTATGACATTATTTTATAATATTGATTGTTTTATGCAACTAATTGACAAGATTTTTCGCCGGATGGTGTCACATCAACTAACAAATTGTTTTATCATCAGAATGTTTAAGGACAATATGGTATAAATTGTGCTCATCACCCTAAACATTTAATGGTAATCATAGTGATTTCTTATGTTTACGCGAATCTGAGAAATCAAAATAACACTAGTTTTTGGATTTTATCGTGGTTTCTCATATTTTTTTCCGAGGTTTCGTAGATTGCAGTGTTCATGGTCACGGGGCGGACTGTTGTAAGGTTGACTTTACGGACGACCAACGCATCAGTTCCTCCCGTGACCGTGAAGGCTGCAGAGTCTTCGAAACATTGAGAGAAAATTAAAAATTAAAATTGTCGATAAATAATTTTATATCAGTAATCATCACGCCTACAAGGTGGACGGACGACCTGGCTAAGGTCGCAGGAAGTCGCTGGATGCAGGCCGCTTCCAACAGGTCGACGTGGAGATCCTTGGGGGAGGCCTATGTTCAGCAGTGGACTTCCTGTGGCTGAGATGATGATGATGATGAATCACAGTGTTTATTAATTACACTATTACTATCAAACCAGAACGCACTTGTGCTAGGATCAGACAATGCTTATATATACAGATAGACTCCCTTACAAGAAACCCGTGATCTAGGAAGGGCCTATTTTGTTTTGCAAGTCTAGTCTACACATGCTTTTTGCACGTGTGTGGCAAGTAGATAATGTAGGTCGTTAAGTTCCAAGTAATGCAAGGCACAATTCACATCACGATTGACAAATAAAAGACCATACTTGTGCATTCACGATAAATCAGTTATTAATATCCCTCGGATGCGGCTTCTATTGCTTTATGAATAATAAACGCAGCGTTCGCGAACTGCCTTAATGCGACGTATTGGGTACAGGGTGCGCCTATTGTATTTTTTACGACAATTAAAGTGGGTAATTTTAAAAGTTTTTTTAAACATTAATTGGGATAAATATATTATATATTTTTTTGATTTATATGTGTGTAGTAAAATTGGTTTAAACATATTTAGATGAACTTATTTCATAATTTTAGAGACGTGGAAGTCGGTGTAGTCTCAATGCGAGTGACGGATTTATATTATTTACGTTAAAAAGAAAATTATGTGCCTTACAAAAGGTTTATCACACTCTGTTTTGTCAAGAATATGGCGGCAAATTCGAATTCTCCAGCTATTACTTTTGACGTAATTTTGATACAAAGCGTATTCTGTTTATCACAATTCGCGAGGGGAGCGTAAATTATGACGTACGGGCGGGCGCTGCGCACGCGCACTTGATTTATAAGCACCGCTACCGCGTATTGTCTCTCGGCTGATCATGCATCACGTCAAGTGAGCATAATGCTTGCTTTGTGCTGGACACTTCCATGCTCCGTAATGGTAGTTATTCGTCATGGCAACATTGTATTTAGGGATAAGTTTACCTTTAGTATACATTTTATTATTTTCTTATCTTATGTAGCTTCTTTGTTATATTTGCAAATTCTTGATATGTTAAAATATATGAATGTGCTTATCGATATTTTTATTTTGCATCGTAAATTTATTTTAAAAGCGACGTAAACGATTCTCTACACAGATAAAAATACAAACTACGTCTAAAGAAGCTAGTAAGAAAGTATATTTGTAAAAGCCGTGAAACGATGAGTCAAACGAATAGAACAACTGAATACAGTTTTATCGGAAGAAATCGAAAGAAAACTGGGTTAAGTAACTCTAACATCCCGTATGAATTAAGGGGCGATTCTGAAGTCTACTGCTGTGGCAAACTGTAGCCGCCTAACATAGCGGATTATTTCTAACTAGCTTTTGCCCGCGGCTCCGCCCGCGTTATAAAGTTTTTCGGGCTAAAGTTTTCCGTTATAAAAGTCACGCTATATATTTTCCCGGGAGCCTATGTTCTTCCCAGGGTCTCAAACTGTCTCCATACCAAATTTTATCCTAATACGTTGGGTAGTTTTTGAGTTTAACACGTTAGGGAAGACCGATGCAGTGGGTGACTTTGTTTTATGATATATTTTAGTAGAACTTTTTAAGAGGAACAATCCCGTCATACATTATTGTTGCATAACTTTAACCGTTTACGCAGCGCACGCAACAGAAGCTCTCAAAACTAATAAATTGTCCCCGTTTTTGCATCATGTTTCATTACTGCTCCGCTCCTATTAGTCATAGCGTGATGATATATAGCCTATAGCACTTCGCGAACAAAGGGCTATCCAATACAAAATGATTTTTTTAGTTCGAACCGGTAGTTCCTGAGATTAGCCATTACTGCTCTGCTCCTATTGGGTATAGCGTGATGATATATAGCCTATAGCACTCCACGAACAAAAGGCTATCCAACGCAAAAAGAATTTTTCAGTTTGGACCGGTAGTTCCTGAGATTAGCCATTACTGCTCCGCTCCTATTGGGTATAGCGTGATGATATATAGCCTATAGCACTCCACGAACAAAGGGCTATCCAATGCAAAAAGAATTTTTCAGTTCGGACCGGTAGTTCCTGAGATTAGGCATTACTGCTCCGCTCCTATTGGGTATAGCGTAATGATATATAGCCTATAGCACTCCACAAACATAGGGCTATCCAACGCAAAAAGAATTTTTCAGTTTGGACCGGTAGTTCCTGAGATTAGCGCGTTCAAACAAACAAACAAACAAACAAACAAACAAACAAACTCTTCAGCTTTATATAATAGTATAGATAATGTATTATATCAGATGGCTCAAATTGCACTGGATTCAGTGTCTTTGCCGAAACTCTAGGGCTCCAAATAGTCTCTGTGGAGGCTCCAAAAAATATTGCACATAATGAAACATAGTATCTTGATATTGCTTGCAATATGTCGGATGGCTCAAACTGTCATATTGGACTGGATTCAGAACGTCTTCCGCGGAGCTCTAGGACTCCGCAAATCTTTCGTGAACATTCCAAAAAATATTGCTCCTAACGAAACATAATGTCAAGTGATATGATTATTAATAAAGAATACTGTAAAAGCATACAAAAAAATATATAAATCATTTTTCTAAGAGTTCCATTGCTAAAAAACTTTGAGAATGTCCGTGCTATATCCTAGCAGACAATTGATCGCCGTTTGTGAGTGCAGAATCGCCGAAATTTTGATTTTAGGAGACCAGAACATGACCAAGCAAATTACAAGTCTGGCCTTATGAGTGTCTGCTAAAAATTGTGTATAGATTCATAGAAGGATAAAGAATTTTGTAGAGTTGCTGGGGCTGGACGGAAGAACGTTTTAATACGCCAAAGACTTTTGTTGATTCGGAATCGTCCCTTAACTTCATTGTGCAACACTTCGAATAATTTGGACGGTGCATACTCGGAGTTCTTATTTAGCACTGATCGCGGAATCCGTGATTCATGCCGATTGCCGGCCCATTGTCTCGATACTTTGGGCCGAAACCGAAGCCGAAAATATTTCGAAGGTGAAAATATTTTTCTGCAATTTCTTGTCGCTTCCGTGCGTGTTTTAATGCAATTATTTATTGATTGTGTAGATGGTGCAGTGGCGAAGGGGTTTGATCCGGTTTCTGTCGGCTTCTCTTTCGTAATCTAAGAAAAATCTAATTATCATTAACGTTTTGTAGATCGCATTTAAACATATTATAAGTACTTATATGTTGTGTCGGGTTCCTCTTTAGAAAATTTCACCCTACACCACTGGTAGATAGGGTAATTATTATGATAAAATTTGGTGACCTCAGTATCGTGTATTTAGTGATCAAAAGCTCTGTGTCCTTTTGGCACTTGATTACCATCATTCCAAATGGCACGTGTCATTTGTTCGAAAAAAAAATACAGTCGAATTGAGAACCTCCTCGTTTTTGAAGTCGGTTAAAAATCGAATATATCAAAGCGGGAGTCGAACGCGCCATTTACTACACTGAGGTCATTGACCCCACGTTATCTCCCAAACAATACAACTCTAATAGCCCGGTGATCTAATTTTCCACTTTCACTTATAAGTTCGAACCTTTGCCCTCCAGTTCGTAATTAGCGCGGATAGGTTACGAAACCGTTAGTGGGCCATGTGGGCCACGCGTGGGCGAGCGTGGGCGGCCACTACCTGCGCCAATAGTGGGTCAAACTTGTATTAAAAAGTATAGCA
Organism: Manduca sexta; assembly: GCF_014839805.1. Taxonomy (NCBI): domain Eukaryota; kingdom Metazoa; phylum Arthropoda; class Insecta; order Lepidoptera; family Sphingidae; genus Manduca; species Manduca sexta. Next base: position 442,289 of record NW_023595330.1, on the reverse strand, counting down.
ATGCCGATGTGGTGATGTAATGGGTGTTAATAGCTTAGTGACATTGCTAGGTACTTGGTTCAAATCCAGGAAAGGCAAATATTTTGAATATCGAAGTCTTGCTAATGCAGTTTACTAAATTTAACGGATATTAGAATCATGTTTATATTATAATAATCATAAGAACTATAATTAACAAATAGGAAATTTGTAAAACATAAATCCATAACAAAATGAACATGATATGAAACTAGAATTAGCCACAGACAAATTCACGTCTGTAAAATTAGGTAAATAATGACGACCTTAATTCCTAAAAATATTGCCAGTGCGTTAAGTCTCAAATTAACAATATAACGAAGTACTTTATACATGGGAGTAAATATACGTGTATCGTCTGATACATCATCACCGTCGCCATAAATATAAAGATAAGTAACATATAGCGTATGCGGTACTCGATGCGCAAGCGCAGCTAATGTGTGATGCAGTAGGATCCAACGAGAGGTTCAATTTCATAGTTTAACAGATAACCAGGTTCAATGCAGATAACGCGCTGAGCGTGCAAATAACCAGGCATGGGGCTGGTGTCGATAAACTTATTATCGATAAAATTAATTTATTTCTTATTTAGAGCCGTTTCGGATGTCAACAATTAATTGCAAAAATGTTTTAAAATCTGTTTTGGTGGTAAAAAAATCTTCTATCGGCTGAAAACATTTTATTTTGTAATTAGATTTGTTCAATTATATTTCTTCGGATAAAATAACATTAGCATGTTAATTCAATATATTTTTTTTTTATTCAAAGTTGCACATAATAAAGAAAAAGAAAATATATTTTAAAAAATAGAAAACTTAAAATATCCTTTTTATGCAAACGGGGTTTCGAAGTATGACCTCAACGACAACTCATTCAATCATAAATAATAATCAACATCTCCACCCATTTTATTCAGTAAATTCCCCGTCAGTAAGTCTAATACATCTAAGTGAAGATAAATAGCAAAGGAAATTGGTCGTAAACGGTTCACTTAACATTGTACCGACATGACATTTGTATTATTTGAACACATTACTGTTAACCGGAAATGGATATAATAACATATTTCATATTGGTTTATGTTGAAGTTTACAAAACATGATGGTTGTTTAACTTATTTTAAAACTAAGTAGATTAATAACGTGTTTTTATTTTAAACGTGCACGTCAAATAGATTCCACTGCTCCTGATGGTAGCTGGAGTGGAGTCCAATACAATGTCGACAGAGGAGAGATGATAACCCCACGGCAGTCGACGCAATTATGCCGGCCTGTTGTAACCGGATATACACAGGGTGATCCCAGAAAGCGACACACTTACGTGAGTCACTATGGCGCGTTTTAACACTTTGCGTACGGTGGTTGCTATTCGGGCGGATGTAAAATATATCCTATCGCCAGTAAATTCATAGTTGAGCTATAGTGTTCTTAATTTATTTCATATTGCTGCTAGACTCAGATATTCTCATCTCTTTAATTCTAGACTCAGGCTTTAGCTTTACCTAACTTACTTTTAAGTGTATATATTTTAGTTAGTTATATGCAGCTATGTATATTGTATACATGAGAAGTTGATGTGGTAGCTATAAATATAGCGAGTTGAATCTAAGCTACACAATTTTATTATGCGCTATTATTATTTTTTAAATTAGAGAAATTTTAGTTATTTAAATACTAAGTGAAAGATGGATTGTCACGAAAGTCCACAAATATATCGACAATCTATCGACACTATCGCATCCCTACCGTTATCAGCGCATTGTATTTCACAAGCTCCATTGTTGTAATCGACGGTGTCTTGTAAACAATTCGCCGCCGCTTTTTTGTTATCAACATTTTTCTCTTATCAGCGATGTGTTATTAATGAAACCGTGTTAATGAACTAAGGCCATTTCCCGTCAGAAAAAATGTATCGAACGAAATGCCGTGACATTTTGTATTTGTCAAAATATCAATAGGGTACCGGACTCATTTTTGTTCTTTACTATTATCAAATATTTACATAATATAAATTATAACACAGAAGGAATTATTAAAATCCGGTAAAAAATCAACAAGTTATAAGTCTTTGAATTTCGGTGGAAGGGGTAATTAACAAGAAACAGAAAAGAGACGAAATATCCACATGTGACGTCATCGGGAATTACGACGCGTGCGAAAAAAGAGATGAAGCGATATCCCCACATCGCGCCCACTTCTGCACGTTACAATATTTTAAATATGAATTACTCGCTCATTTTTTAACCAATTGTTATGCAGTTTTCGCAGGAGTGCATCTTTTTCGTATTATTAACCATTACATATAGAATAATGTACAAAATCAAGCATAGGCCGGTCCCCTATTATTTTAGAAAGTAACAAAAAAGTGGTGCGGCGATTGAAATAATGTCCCAAATTACTAAATATTGTTTTAAACGGGTTGTCAGACCAATAAGTATGTTATGTGGATCAACTGATGGCCAATAATCTGGTTATTGTCTATTCTTCTTCAGCCTTTTGAAATTCACTCTGAACATAGACCTTTTATAAAGATTTCTAGACCAATACGAAACCGCCTGTATCCAGCAAGTGCCTGTGAGCATTATGTTGAAGTAATTCTAAGATATCTAAGGGGGAGACTGGCTAAGCACGGCTCTACCAATCACGGCTTTACCTCAACCAAAATCGACCTTAAATACAATTGCTTTAGTCTTATCTTAAAGCTATTTACAAGCATAAACGCTCAATATTATTGAGTGAGCAGTAAGCAAATTATCAGTAGTCGGAGAGTATGTGGGCCTTAATATTTGGTGATGTGGGTGCCACGGCCGTGCGTGGGCAGGTTCGATTCCTATTGCGGGCCCGACTCGTGACAGAATTAAATATTCGAATTACTATCGCTTTGGTAAAGGCAATTATAATGTAAATGAACATGATTGTTGTAAATATTTTAATCAAATAATTTATCTGCTACCTATTTTTATTCTAATTGGAAGTTAAATAAAGTTGAAAAAAGTGTGCAAGGGGAAACAAAGTTTTTTTAAATTTAAAATAGTTATTTTTTCCATATAAAGTATTTAGCTCCTAGCTTATCCATCTAACTCCTACATGTGTAAAAGTGTTTGTTTGTCCGTCAAACGAGCAAATCAAGCAGCGTGGGGGCACAATCTCGTAAACGAGATACTTCCGCGTAACCGTCGCGGGAATGTAACTAGTTTGCGAGCTGTTTGCTTTTTGGCGGCCTGTTAGCATACGTAATAGACATGTCAATTTATCAATGACTCATGCATTAAATTGTTTAGTAATTTGACAACTTTTTGTATGTATATCTTCTGTCGTATTATGTATATTCAATAAAAGAATCTACTGTATTTAAGTCTTGAAATGAGGTAAGCAGAAATCTTTTCAGTTTGTGTTTATAGCAAAAATTCCTGGACATTTAGGACGCACCTTTGCGGTTTCGTAGTTATTCTGCCTATACGTATATTACTGTAATGGTGAAGGAAAATACTGGGGAACAGAAAACCTAAATTCATGGGCGTTCCGGGGAGGGGGAAGGGCAGACTAGGGCTGCTACCCCTCTGGGTTCTATATGCTTTTATATGTAAATGCTTGTGCAATGTATTGGATTATTAGGACCACTTATATGACATTTCCGCTTGGTCAACATCATCCCCTAACATTAAGCTTTGAGATGTGTCCAGAGTTGAAAGGTGCGCCCAAGTCTAAAAATTCTACATAAATTCTAATTTTAGTTGAAACGATCACCCGAATGGTGCTAAACCAAAGGCCAATAATAGATAAGGCTAGTGCACAACAGTAGGATATACTAAGAGATTCTCAATAAATAACGTTACACGTTTCAAAGATGGTGAAAGAAATGATGATTCAATGACCCAAAATAAGATCGCGCGTGAGTCAAGAAGTCGCAAGGCGGTACAATCGACCGTGCTCGACACCACGGCTGGGTCGAATCACTGTTTTTTGTTTAATATTTGATATGCTTTGTAGGCCTTGATCTTGGCGGGCGAGCCGTTCCTGGATTCGATTGCCTAGTCATACAGAGCGGGATTGTCCAATGTGATTTGATTGGGAATGTATCTCCCAAAGTTAGGGATTGACTTCTAAAAATATATCAGTTAAATGGTATTTGTAACTTGCGTGGAAAAAGGGTATTGCACTTTCATATCGCGGGTAAAAGATAAAGATTCTATATAATCCTCTTTTGAATAAGAAGGTAAAGTTTGGAGGTAATTGTCTTCAAATTGTTATAAAATACTTACTGCCCTGATATTACATACAAGAGGCCTAGCTCCGATCCAACTTTATATGACTTGTCTAATTGTTTTAAAAAAGTTACAGACAAAAAAATAATCTATAGCAAATATCTTAAATATTTTGACAAATCTTGAGGTCAAAATACTTATTAATCTGACGAGATGACATTTGTGAACCGGTTTTAGATCACTAACGTACCAATTTGGCGAAACTAGTTTTTTTTTAGATTCATTCTTATTCATGTTGAATACTAACGTTGCTATGTTTATAAGCAGCATTTCTTGGAATTCTGACAATATTTAAGAATACATTATGTTAAGTAAATATTTTTCAGTGATTCCCAGAAATATTATAACATCGAAAAACAATATGTTTTTTTCGAATGCATACAATGAATCAATTTGGTTGAATATTTCAACTGATCAATGATTTAGCATTTCAGTTGAGGTCATCAATTATTTCATGTCAGTGTCAATATTAAAAATTAACGCGGGTAATACTCAAGTGTCAATTTACGCACATCCTGGCGCCGCCCTGTAAAAAATATGGTGGCTCTCAATATTATTTACACACACACACTCTCTTAGAGGCGCAACCAGTGTACTTTCCGCCGTGCGTATTTTGACCCATGATGTGATACAGGGCAATCCTACCGCCATCACTGAGTAGAATAACTCAATTACTTTGCCCGACCCAAGGATCGAACCCGAGACTTCAACACTGCAGTCGGTCCGTAATAAAACTACGCCGATGAGGCAGTCAACAGGCAGTCTTGTTGGTGATATATTTAATATCTGCCCGGTTAGCAACCACCGTACACAAGGTAAAACCGGCCATAATGGCCCACGTAAGTGTGTCGCGTTCCGGGATCAGCCTGTATATATTCGGTTCCAACAGGCCGGCATAATTACGCCGACTGCCGAGGGATAATCAGTCAGTCGACATTCTATTGGACTCCACTCCTTTTACCATCAGGTGCAGTGGAGTCACTTTGTTGTTCCCGTATAAAAGAAGTCATTTTTATTTTGTATCAATTGCTGCGTTCTCTTAACGTCTCTCAGTGTTAGTTCAGGTGTCCGTCAGTCGCGTTTTGGTTGCTAGGTCGTCGGTGTTCTGTTACTAGTCAACCGCATGTAGGACACGCTTCAAAATATTGGGTAACAATAGAGGTACGTTCATTCGCCGTGTTTATGAATTAAGTAACATTTCTCGAGTCTTTGTATTAAGAATTTTTTCGGGAATGAAATATAGAATTAACATTAATTTTTCCAAGCTGAAAGTACATGTCATTTACAGGCCACTGAATAACTGTTTCGGATATACATAATAGGGTATGAAAACAAAATTTAGTATCAAGACGTCGAGTGCAGTTATGCTTTCAGTGATTTGTAAATCAAAGTAAGGGTAAGGTATCATGTTGCTATTATTTTATGAATTCGTATACCATCGAATAACCTTCTCTATGTCATGTAGTTGTATGATTGAAAAGAGCATCATTAGATTATCTTGCCCGTCCTTCTTTAATGGAAACTGCTTTCCGAATTGATGGTAGAATAAAAAATGGACAATCTAAATAATGTTTAACATTTTGCTGATTCGAATAAATTATTTCATTTCGTTCATTGATATGACAATCTATCAGCACATTCAATCAGTCTGTTTCTCGGTAGAGTAAGTTGATCTGCAGAAGTTCGATATAGAGTGGCAACTAGCGACTGGCAACTAGCGACTGGCAACTAGCGACTGGCAACTAGCAGTACATTAGTAACTCGTGTTGATGTTGCGTGAATCAATGGGCCGATGTGCTGCGGACACCATGCTTTACTCGTTGTCGGACATTCCACACAGGACAAGCCAGGTTATTTTAAAATTAAGAAGACGGATATAAACGAGTTCATTTATTTTCACTAAATACAGGGCGACAGAAAAGCAATAAGTTATTCAATGTTAAGTGATTACATATCAAACGCACAATTCCAGAAAGAAGAAACGGGCATTCGCTGTCGACCTTAAAGAACTTGAATAGTAATTGTGCATTCATAATGTGGTGATTTTATGTGTTCCTCTAGAAGTCTTATTTTCTGTGAAACGAGAAATGTTCCCGTCTAATTTCTGCGAGATTATGACATTACTTAAGTCGTATATTGAGAGACAAATTCTATATTTTCAATACACAATGAGACCCAATAAATATCTGCAAAAACGAATCCATAGTCACCATACAGCGCGGAATTGTATCGGGGCCAGCTGGTTCGTTCTCCAGAAGCTATTTCGTTTTGATGCGCAAACGCAGTTCGTTGACCCGCACCACATGCCACTTATGCACATTTGTTCGTGCTCATGCCAATTTTCAGTTAATGTAAACGCTGTAGCGTCTCCCGGACGTCGTGTTGAGATGTTTCTGATTCCATAAATACTGAACTATCGCCGTCTTGAGGTGTATCCCGGATTTAAATTGAACCTGCTGAAGTAGAGTTTATAAGCGAAACTTAATTTTGTTTTAGTAGTATTATTCTTGTTGATTGATTTTAAATCAAATCTAATTTTCATTGAAAATATCCATACATATTATAAAACAAAGTCCCCTTTTCTGTCTGTTAGTATGTTTTTGATTTTCTTAAAATCTACTGAACGGATTTTTATGAAATTTGGTATGGAGATAGTTTAAGACCCTGAGAAGGTTAGAAGCTACTTTCTATTCCGAGAAATATATAGCGGGATTTTAATCCCGGAAAACTTCGTCACGCAGGCAAAGCCACGAGCAAAAGCTAATATGTAATATATATAATAATAGAAATAAAGTGAACATTTTAATGAGGATTCATTCTTGTCATAATTTAATACAAGAAACAAATTGTGGAACTTAAAATTTTTAGTACACTTATAAAATCACGGATTGAAACGTTCTTGAAAAACAAAGAAATAAAGGCACAGGGGTCGCGTCGGGTCAACTCGTCGCTCTCATCAAAATTTCCGGGTCACGATTGGGCAATACTTCAATTAATCGGCCGAAACAACGTTCATTCAAATTAAAATGTACCTCCCATCAATCCCTTCTCAATTGGGTCACATCGGGACCTAAACGGCCACTTGTGGCTAATTGGTGGCCAAACAAGCCTGCGATGTGCTGGGTGGGTATGCCGATAATTCGATTCGTAGTTGTGCGCTTTGTTTGAAGCTAGAGACACTTAGAGATGGTATGTACTATAATAAAGGTACACAAAAATAAATTAATATCCTCCAATTGACAAAATATTTTGTTTTAATATTATTTAAAAATAGATGTGAAATTATAGCAGGTACGTTATAATATTAAAGCCAATAATTTAACATATATATCGTTTTATTTCAGAATAAATGAATAAAAATTAAATGGGCAATATTCAGCTATTTCCCATTGAATGTAAGATAAAAAATATTACATATATCCATGTAATATTTTTTACCTTACGAGGTGAAAGATAAATGCGTTCTATTTTAGTTTTCACATAGCTACAATTCTTATTGCGCCATTCGCTTGTGATTTCGAATATCGCTCGATCGTTTCGAATGTTCGGAATAGCCACCTTGTATTGGTCCAATCGTTCCGAATGTAATTTAATTGAGTGTTTAATATTGCCGCGACGGTTTGTCGCGTTCATGTTTTAAGTTAATTAAATTTGTTTGTTTATTTAGGCGGCGATAGCCTAATTAGTTGTGGAACGGACTGCCGAGACGAATGTACGTAGGTTCAAAACCCATAGGTACACACATCTGACTTTTCTAAAATCATGTGTGTATGTTTTGTAAATTATCGCTTGCTTTAATGGTGGAGGAAAACATGGTGAGAAAAACTATTATAGCTAAGAAGTTCTCTATAGAAATTTTGATGGTGTGTGAATTCTATCAATCCGCACTAGGCGAGCGTGATAGACTAAGACCTTTTCCCTCTCGGTAGTAGACGAGGCCCGTGCCCAACAGTGGGACAGTATATAATATAGGGATGATATTATATTTGTCTATTGACTTTCTAGCTAGGTTTGTGAGTAGCGGAGAGGACTTTAAAATTGCGCGTTTAATCTCAAAACGCTCTTAAAATTACGATTGTATTCCATATTGATAAACCTTCTCTTCAAAGGCAAAGGAAAAAGCATGAGGATTACTGTTAATCGGAAGTTTTGTAGTAAAATTTTCGAATTTCCCATTTCTGAACTAATCAATCAATATTTATATTGTAATTCCTACACTTTTTGTTTTATTCTCACTATTATCGTTTCAAATACACTATTTACCATTTTATCTAACAAAAACAAATGGTCGTGTTAACTCGGAGTCCAGTTATAATAATTTTTTGTTCAACTACACAGTAAATATTAACAAAAATGGAACGAACGTAGAATCTCGTATGTTTGCTTACTTGACATCCATTGATTTTGAAAGACAATTCGGCTGTTTTTCTTCGCTAGAGTTTAGATGAGTATTTTGGACTTTGGTTAGGCTTGTTTTCTTTGTGTTTGCAGAAAAGTAAGAATGGATTAATGAGATATTGAATGATGATGATGGGATTAACATAAGATCATCAGCCATATGTAGTCCACTGTTTAAAATTACACTTTTTTTCCGGATTTTATCTTTAAATTATTATATTTATTATCATATTTATTTTTAAATTTTGTAATATTATAAAATGTAGCTAGATATTATAACTGACTATTCGGACCACCAACTTCTCAGTCCGACCCGTGACCATTAAGGCTACAGTCTTCGAAACGTCGGGAGAAAATAATAATATAAAAAACCGTGATAAACTCTGGAGAATATTTTTATTTCAATGGCTAACATTCGCATAAACATAAGAAAAAGTATATAGACGGATCAGTTCTAATTGGGTTTTTAATACTATTACGCTGCTAATACACTAACTTCAATATCCGTTAAATAAAAACAACAGTGCAAATACATGTCTACTTGGTATTACAAATAAAAACCAGTAGTACTTATCTAGGTGGAATGCATAGCTTTGAGACTGATGTGCGCCTGCGACACGTTTGCGATTCGACTCTAGCAACGAGCTTGAAGCAAGGTTTAGATTAGCAAAAACTTGCTGAAGTTGATTTCTGCTAGTAATTTTTACCGTGTATTCACGGCAAGACGATATGCAAATTTTGAAGCTTGTAGAATTTGCGGCGCGTTTCTCACATGCGGTGAGAACTATTGTAATATTGCTGATAGTATGAACGCCTCTGGGAGTTCTTGCGCAATATATTTCGAACTTCTTAGTAGTTTCCAACAAACGATCCCAATCTCAATCTTTAATCCGATTCCGAGCATGAACCAATCAAAATAAGTCATTTGTAAGCTTGTCAAAAATACTTTGTTCTGTTTGATAGATTTTTGAGATAGATCGAAAAAAGCGAATATGATATTTCTTGTAAATGGCGGAAGTCATAAAATAGCTTGGTTATATATAAATACTGTACATAAGCAAGGTGTAAATATATTTAAAGTGTGTTTTTTATGTTTCTTCATATAAATCAATACCAGCTGTTCACCTCAGATACGTCAAATTAATTATAATAATTAATAATAAATCATAATTTACGTGTTCGAAGTCAGATGCGTTTTAATTAATGAACCCTTTTCAAAATCATGCAAATGGTATATTTGGGTTTATTAAAAAAGACGGCACGCGATCGATTGTATTTTTGGAGGGGAATTTTGACTTGGTATCGTTGTGTGTCAGGTAAACATTTATGAAGGATAATTTTTAAGTAAAAAAATATTCGTAGGACATGCAATACGGATACATTTAAATTTCAGTTGTGTGAAATAAATAGTTGAAGTAACTTTTATATGGAATCAAGTAATCATTGATTTATTACACAGATAACTTTCATGTGATATTTTAAAAATTAACTCCTAAATTATTAGAATGTAATTAAATCCAACCTTTTGCATTAAATTAAAAGAAACATTAGTTTATAGCAGTTAAACTCTAGAAATATTCAACCTAAGTTTCTATTTTTTATATAAGACGACGCTAGCGAAGCCGCAAGCAAATAGATCCTAAAATTATATCGCGTAGCCAAAGGAATGGACTCGGGTCGATGTTGCGTGACTCCATTGTTGAGGGTGTTACTATCGATGTACTGAAGAATGGCGCAGCTCACCAGTGCATGTCATGTACGGTCCACTGATGGTCCAGTAAATAGTCATTAACTACACGAAATCGATTGAAAAGTGATTTATTAGCGATTTGTGAATGGAGGAAATGTTTCATTGTGCTTGTTTGGTTTTTTGTAAGTTGGACTGGTATTGAGTGTGATACGGAATTCTCAATTTAAAAGTTATGTATGTTATTGCTTTGTTTAGGAAAATGTCGTAAGGAAATCTGCAATTTATAAAATTTTAATAATGTTTTATGTTTGAAGTCTTAGTTTCCGTATGGGGTCGTTCAATAGTCCAAAACGGGTTTTTAAATGTACAAGTAAGCGGAATAAGTTTTAAATTAATAAAGTACATGTAAAAATATTTCATCGCATTTTATGATACTCAAACAAAAGTTAATCAACTCAAAATAATTACACTCTTCCTACTTCATTCAATACGTAGAGTACCGTTATATTAAAATAAACCCCATTCACTCATCAATCTTTTCATTCATACTGGTTCCAAGTATCAAGTTAAATATAATAACATCAATCAACCTAAAATATAAATATTTACCAGGAAGTAAATCATTGTTGGCGGATATAATTCCATTGCAGCGCGGGGGGGGGTTGACCTCCCTGTCAAATTAGAGTGCGGGCCTGTCGTGCAAGTTAATTACGACACCCATAAAAAGTAAAAATCGTCCGATGTCACAATAATGTCTTCATGTTGGTAAATTGCCGATCGTACGTCAAAATTTGACGGCTTGTCATTTTTTAGAGATTGGCATCCGTTTCCGGTTAAACGAAAACCATTTATCATTAACTTAACTATATATAAGACGAAACAGTTTTGTTTTAATATTTAGGTCAACTTAACGAAAAATATTGTTTATTTTTAATTAAAATTTAGACCTTATGCATTCAAAATGAGTTCTAAGTACACATGTAATAATATTTCTATCAAAAATAAAATAGCATACAAAGAAGTGTTTTGACTCGAAATAGTTTTATATTTTGCACACGGTTCAGTCAGAGAGCATTTTGTGTACGAACATTGAAAGGAATAGTGGAATGGAATAAAAAGCTACTTCAAAGCATTACTGACTTTAATTTTCAGTTCCTAGCTTCTGAATTATCTTACAACATGCTATAGATAATAGTTTATAGAGCGTCTTTATATAATTAAAGTCTAGAAATGTTATTTTACCTTTTTAATTATCTATTAGGATTATAAATTAACAGACATAAGCTACTTATTATTTGACAAAACCCTATCAAGTGGTAATTAAAGTATGTTAAAATAAGTAACTGTTATGTATGTACTATATATTAAATATTTGTAGTGTGAAATGTATATTATTACATTATAAAATATAGTAGATATTAAAAATTCGATCAAAGCAAAAAACTTCTTTTAATTTTATCCTGCACCAATAATGGACACTAAGATCACACTTACCGATTTTTATAAAGACCGTACATAATATTTACATGCTATAATATTAAAGGCTGTAATTTGGCCCCCTGTGGTACCATCACGACGTATAAGGCAAGCCATTAAGGGTATCAGCAGAGATTATAATCGTAAGACTTATTTGGGACGCGAGATACGCCGAAAACAAATAGTGGGCGGAAAGTTGACATTTAGTTATTAATGGATGCTTTTTGGATGTTCCCAGTATTACTGAGAGGAAGTATAAAAAGAAATTGATAAACCTTATTACTTTTGGTAGAGCCACGTATTATTGTACGATTGAATATAAGAAGAGCTAGTAGCTCGTTTGATGATTGACGTTACCACCGACCGACATTATCCAAAATGTTGAAATACAAAGGGGCGGGCATATTTTATGAAAAAGGTAAAGAATTACAAAATAATGTAAATTGTTTCTTCAATCATATTTCATTGGGTTACTAAACTTTACTAAATAAAAACACACACTCACACCTTTCATCCACGAAGGGGAATGCGCAACTTTGCATCCAGTTTTGGCCGTGCCTATTCCGTCCCATGACGTGATAACGAGCGAGACTATCGCGATATTGGGCACAAATTCCAAGACTCCAGGCTGATACTGACATAAAAACCCAATATCACTTTGCCTGACTCAGGGTCAAACCTGAGACCTCACTTTTACAGACTATGAGACAAATAAGCCACCGAGGTAGTCTGTAAATATAATTCCGTATATATATATTCAACTCATCACTACCGTATAACGACATAGCTTCCTATTAGATTTAGAAATTGATAAATAACACGCAACTTTAAAATTATAACTTTTCACCCCATTTTTATTCCTGACAAGACAAGCAGGTTCGTTGCATCATGAGGGATTTCTATGTTTTTTTATTATTGCTTTGAATGACGAGACGAGCTTGCCGTTCGCATGATGGTAAGTAATACGACCGCCTATAAACAGTAGAAACACCATTGAAATTAAACTAATTTTCGGATTCTATCGCGGTGCTAGTATTTTATTTTCTCCCGACGTTTCGAAGACTTTGCAGCCTTCATGGTCACGGGGGGGACTGAAACACCATCCAACACCTTGAATTACAAAGTATTGTTTGGTATTGCACTACGCTCGCCATCCTGAGACGTGAGATGTTAAGTCTCATTATGTCCAGTAGTTACACTGGCTACAATGTCCTTCAAACCGGAACACAATAGTGACTACACACTGCTTGGTGAAAATAGACATTGCAGTGGTACCTACCCACGCGGACTCTCACATATGAGAGACCTACCACCAGTGTGTAATGTATAACTACAATACTTGAAGCAATGTACATAAAAATGGTACTTATACATATCGACTTTCTTATGAGAATGCCTCGGAAGTAACCACCAATTAAATTATCATAAATCAGTGAGAGTAAGATTGAACAGTTCATAATGACTAAAGAGATTACTCAACTTAAGTAGGTAACAAAAGAGTGATATGCAGTAGCTAATGACAGGGCCTTTGTGTACAGATGAATAAAACAATGATACTGTTGAAATTGGATATTGTGTATTCGGTAGGAGTACGTGCGTAATAGCATGATTTTTAATAAAGACCTTTTCGTTTTGCCTTTTTCCTCAAAAAAAAAAATAATATATTTAAAAAACATATTTATTAAACAAGCGGACATCCTTCTCGAGAGTCCGTTCCACACCTAGGCTATCGCCGATCTTAGCTCGTTTCTCTCGTTTCCCAAGGGCATGCCCCTTTGACTTTTCTAAAAATAATGTGTGTATTCTTTATGAATTATCGCTTGCTTTAACGGTGAAGGAAAACATCGTGAGGGATTCGGCATACCAGAAAAAATTTGATTTTGTTTTTGCTGGTGTGTGGACCAAGACGCACTGGGCCAGCGTGGTGGACTAAGACCTAATCCCTCTTAGTAGTAGAGGAGGCTCGTGCCCACCAGTGGGACAGTATATAATACAAGGCTGATATTATTATTATTATATACTGGTATTAAATTAAAAATACTTTGCCTCTACACAGAAATCTTATCCCATATTGATTTCCTCTATTTAATCTAATAAACCCAACGTTTATATCGCCGGCAGTACCCAATCAGTCTGAAAGGCTAACCCCGCAGTGATTAGGCTCGGAGGGCTCGGGAGGAGCGGGAGGGTGCGCCGGAGGGTTCCGTCATTAACTCATTACTATTGTCATTATGACGTGGCATTATCGTTGTCTGCTCTATTTATCACTTTGACTACTCTACGTTAAAAGTTGACGGGAAATTAATGAGGCAATGAATTAATTGTCTTTAAAATTAATTGGACTAAAATGCATGTTTGTCGTCAAGCCTTTTTAGGGAACCCAGTAATGGACAATTTTGTTAGAAATTTCTAACAAAATTGAGAGTCTAATTTTGAATCGCCCGGACCACGGGCCGACTATTAATTATAATTGTTCCTGTATAAATATAAGTCAGAAGGGGTTCAGTAAGCAAGTAGCAAGTCTTCGTCCACCACTCAATGATATTTCAGTTTATTCACTAAAAACACAACTGTTATGCCAATTAGTCCTTTTCCAATTAAATAATAACTTGACTTGGCCATCAAATAGCTTCTCTTCATCCAAGAGTCCATAAAAATGTTAAAGTATCAAAAGAGCACTTAAATTTTATATTCTTGTATGATGCATAACGTACACGAGGTAAGAAATATCGCTATAACTTAATACAGAATGTATCGGCATTTATCTTGTCCGAGAATTCAATAACGTAGAGGCAAAAATGACTATGGATGATGTATGCGTCGCTCGGATGAATTGGAGTGTTTCCGTTGCCTTACGAGAAAAATACATATGGCAGTATGAAAGTCTAAGTACTGTATTATGCTACTTATATCGCTCTGAAGTGCGATATCAGTTGAGATGCTGTCAAGTTACAGTCAGAATTTTAATATCATCGGTATTTAATAAACAGATAGGAACATCTCAAATTATATCTAAAGTCAAAGCATATGGTTATTGAGAGCTGAGTTTATTAAACTGCGTCGACTCAGCTGACAACAGGCGTTTAAATAACAGCTCAAGTTTTATTACATAGTTCATTACCTTAAATGTTTACTTAATATTCTACTCAAAGGTATGGTTTATAAAACAGTTCTTAAGTAGACGATTGTAGTGCTTTATCATCATCTAGTTTGTCAAATCTTGCAGTGTCTATGGACAGTATTAAGCATTGTGATATTTTCGGGGTCTTAATCTGTTTAAAATTTTCCAGGAATTGGAATTTATATTAGGTATAGCGACACTTTTACCTATTACAACCTTGAACACGATATGCTTATACCGCTTATTTTATGTCAAACTACACATTAAAAATAAAAAAGAATATTTTTACTATAAACTTAAATTAGCCGAGCTAAAGTCGTGTTACAATGGAGTCAATTAGTCCGGCGTGTTTATCTGACGGCCGAACGCGGCGTATGCCAAACGTGATCACAAGAACTTAATTTTGACACAAGCAATTAATATAATAGTGAAAGTATTCATTACTTACGTCATTACAGCGGTTAATACTTGCTTTGCGGTGAACGAATGCTTTTTTTAATTATGAGAAAGATTTCAATATTTTGGAAGCTGTGACTGATATAATTAAAAGTAATTAAAAAAAGGAAAATGCTGAATTTCGTATAAAGTCATGTTGAATTTAGCCTTTTTCTGCAAATTCGAGATCCTTGCAGGTTATCTAACTTGACTAAATTATTTATAAATTATCTATTTGATATAATCTAAGTTCATTCTGCAAAATCCAAACCACCTCAGCAAACGTCGAGATTATATTCTTAAGTTAGTAGTAATTGAGATAATGTTCTTCTTTGCAATGCAATGCTAATGAGTATGTTCTTTACAGTGAATCTGGTGGATAAGCAAGGTCGTCAGATCGAGGAGAAGTCCCACCAGTGGTTCGGCGCTACTCTCACCAGCACCGGGAGAAACGGGCCCATTGTGGTGAGTTTCTTACTAATTTATTCTTATTATATGATGATCTGATAGATGTGTTCAGCTTACTTTATTTCTATAAGGATCATATTGCAAATAATTTCGAATTAAGACAATATTTGTTTTGAGCGAAAAAAAAACGTTTATGAAAGTACCAAAACTAAATCTTTCAGTAGTTCAGAATTTAAACCCTGACCAGAAGCATTCAAATCAAATAACAGATAAATTATACTCATTTAATCCATTTATAAGTGATTCCTAGGGATATCTAAGATCCAATATTCCTATATAGGTTAATTTTTTCGCATTTCCAAGGCCTAGTTTACCTCTTGCCATTTGCCGGTGACCTCACGAGGCCCTGTGGCCTATAAAGTTTACGAGAGCGAGGCGCACCCTTCCTGCTCCACCCATTCCTAGTGTCATTGCTGTATCTCTATTATGGGTTTAATGGTGCTATTCGTGTGATGTAAAACCATTTTTTTCATTGCAAAGTTCAGATTGTTTCGGATACGTGGTGGTAAAATAACCTTTGGTTAAATAGAATTTTTCACATTTCAATATCGAGAGATGATTTGATAATTTATAGACTTATTTTTCACTGCCATGTTTTGACTTTTTGGAGGGGATTTGATACCGCGTTTTATAATTTTTAGATGAAGTAAAAGTACCACAATTTTAATTACAAAATAGATACAAGTCACATTTGAAACATCGTTTTAGCAAAAATCTGGCGTAATTACGCCACGACAAGCCATGATATAATATTGATTGTCGGATATATTTATTTATTCAACAACGTGGAAAAATAAACAACCACCCCAAACTAACCCTGATATAATCAACAGTCCATAACGAATCTTAAAGAATAACTCAATCAAGCGAACAGCGGATACAAACAATCGTTAATTTTAGACCCCATATTAAACTTGGACATTTGGGGCACGGCCCAAGGCCCTTCCGATGGGGTTGGGACGTCGTTAGGTCACGAGGTCGCCTTTATGGCTGTGGACAGACGGACATAAAACTGTCTATATGAAAAGAAATCAGGGCGGGCTGTGGATCACCTTTGACAAACAGAGCATAAAGGTTGTCTTTGTTATAAGGCTAATAGATTGATAGCGTTAGTGACATAAGCTCAAGCCTATAGGCATGTAGGGGTAGATAGAGGTGCAACTGGATAACCGAGCGTTGAGAAGATTATATTATTATAAATATGTGACAGAACGCGAGTTAAACAAGTCATAAATTCCAGGCAACTCAGGTATGGGTTTAGAGATAAATCTAGTCAAATTAGGATTGCTGTGGAAATGACTAAAAACTTAATATGAATTAATGACTCAAAATGAATCAGCCAATTAATTATTACATTCATATTTTCAACGAACTAAGTAATTGAATAAAATTAAAAAAGTAGAAAAACCTCTATGTTTGAGCTACAAAATCATGGACCATAACATTTTGTGTCTCTTTCCATAAGTGGCTTACAATAAACGCTTACGAGCCATTGAGTTGTAATTATTGTTCTGCGATAAAAGCGTGAAGCAATTGCGTAATTAGTGGACAATTTTAAACGGTACGAAATTATTTAATTTCCGATACGTGGGACATCACAGCGGCGATGATTCTTTGTATATGTCTAAGGAGTTTTTTAAAAACTCTTGACTGACATTATTATATTAATATTTGTTATATACTTAATGAAAAAAAGGAAATCTATAGGAATTGTAAATTTTAATGGTACAATTTTACCACATAAAACTTTACTTATCCAAAACATTATTATTCTAGATAATTAATATATTTCAACGTGCATTAAATTAAAGTAGGTATACACGTATAGGAATATAATAAAAATAAAAAACCAAATCATTATATTTTAATTACATTCTGTAAAAACAAAGGAATCATCATTTATCCACGCAGTGAAATTGAATAAAAATTATTCCACGCCTTCAAGTTTTTATTAACAAAATATTATCGTTTCATTTTCGCATTTTAGTTTTTCGACACGGCACACGTTAAGTCGGCCGCCTTCGAAGAACTCGCCGCTCTGAAATGAGACAGTTTTGCCATTTCTACTTATGGAGTCGGAATTTTTATTTCGGTATGCCGAATTAGTGCAAAAAGCGGACTCTCTCATGGCTGTCGGCGCAATTTGTTTAGGCATTTTGTTCCATTTGTTGAGACGAGGACACGAGTGGAATTTATAAGGCTGTATAGGCTGTATCGATAAATGCCTTCGACGCTAATAGACAATAAAATTGTCTTGAAATATTTATGTCATACCATAGATGGGGATGATATTATTGATATTATCTTCGTGCTGTTAATGTGAAGTACATAATGACTATCTCTCTATGTTTAGATTAAGATTATAAATAGGTGTTTAATTAGAATTTTATCCTATGTTTGTTAGCAATAAAAGAATTAAAAATGTGAAAAAAGACAAGCTTCTTAATTGCTTGAATTAAATTTGTCCCGGTTTTTTAAATATTATATAAAAGAATTCAATCAATTCAGAGAGATAAATGTTTTTTTTTTAATTTGTTTTGCCAGCCGTACGTTTGAGTTGCCACTCAATAAAAAGCCGTCTTACATTGAAGACGTCTAAAAATAAATTATTTATTTATAATTATTCGTCGCCCCTGTCTGTCGATAAACGTGGTGCGTTCACTTTTTGCTCTTATTCATTTGTTACTTTTGTCATAGATTATAAAAATATCACAGAGTTTACGACCAGTCAGTGAAGAAGCGTTCATATAATCCAATTCCTACCGGCTTTCCTTTTAGGTTTATTTATGTTTGTTTTATTTTTTTTGCATCGGATTATCTTTTGAAACATTTCAACTTTCGCCACTGCGACCAATTCACTAAGCAGAATTTCTCCTCTTTCTCCATAATTCATATTAAAATAAAAGTATCTAATAGGTTTTTTAAAGAAAAAAGTATTTATTAGGTCTGTAGATTTAATTACTAATATACTTCGTTACGTTACTGTTACAAACTGAATAATTAAATTATCTTACAACAAAATATAACTTCATTTTGGGATTTGTGTTTGAGAAATTATGTATGAATTTGTATTAGAAAAAGGAATCACTAATTTATTATTAAAATTAAAACCACATTATCATACAAGTAACACGCATATTTACTTTACAAGTATTATAATTGCAAAAATATATTCGCCGAGATAAATGCCGAGATATCGACTCGTCACGGCGAAGTGCGTGCGCTGTGTGCTGTCCGATGCATATCAGAGATTAATCGCGTAGATGTCACACTTTGTTATACTTGATCTGCTTTCTAGCGAAGGAATACATGACATACAGCCGCAGCGATCTTTAAATATCAATAGAGTATTTGATGTAGATAATCGCTGTATGTAAAATAGATTAATGGCTTGAATGAAGTATTCGGAACGTTAAAAATATATTGAAATAAAAACTAAAAACTATTTAAACGGATTTTATCGCGGTTTTTTATGTTATTATTTTCTCCCGACGTTTCGAAGACTTTGCAGCCTTCATGGTCACGGGGGGGACTGAGGTATTGTTCATTCGTAAAGTCAAAGTTACAATATCTACCTACATTTTTCAAATATACAACTTTTTTAAATTTTTATCTGTTGACGGTCCGATCTACGCAGAATGAGCTCACAATGTCTTGAGGTCTGGCAGCCGGTCTTTTGGGATCCGATTTAATTAAATGTAGAACAGGATCCTAGGCTTGTGCAAGCTTCCAACCATCTTCCCTATTGAAATTTGGGTGTTTTTTAATTTCAATAGCCTCGCGAATCATCCTAGGCAGGAATCGGTGTTCTTTGGCAAGGATTTGTGGCTTGTCTAAACGCAAATAATGATTGGAGCCTCCTTCAGAATGTTCAGCGACTGCAGACTTCGTAGAGCGTCGGTGTTTTTACAATTTTTACAATTCGTTGCGTAAATATATCTGCCTAATTAGGTAACAATGAGTTTGATATATTTTTTTTTCTGGTTATTCGAATTCTCTAAACACAATTGTAAAATTTGAGGCTATTTTTCTTTATTCCAAAGCTTCCATAATATTTCGAACGTACCACTTGATTATTGAGCGCAAAACATAGTTTGCTCTTTTATTTGTAGAAGTCCACATTAAGGGGAATTTGTTGTCACTTGTTTCAAGGCTCTTACACCAAACTGCCTATATTATAAATTAATAAAAACATTCTTCAAATATTTTAAACAATTAAAACCCTTCAATTACAATAAAGTACCCGTAATCTTAATGTATGCAAGTTTTTTGTTCCTCCTTTCCTCTTCTAGCTCCCTTTTAGGATCTACAATTAAAATGCTGTAAAAGTAAATCAAATGGCATAACGGCCTATCTGATCTTGTTTTATGTAATCTATGTACATCTGCATACATTCCGAAAGCGGCTAAGCCTCTGATTGATTTCCCGATATCTCGATAGTTTCTGAGTAAGTTTTATTTGGTATTGTTTACTTTATTCTAAGGGAGGTGACCATGGACATCGCAAGAACTTGTGTATTCAAAGATATAAAAAAAGCCAGGCCTTTTTATAAGTGGGTATAAGTTTCCTTAGAAGAAATGGTAGGTGGCAACAGTGGGGGGTTGTTATAAAGGCGAAAATCTTGCGTGGTTTAAGATGGATAAGCAAGACAACATTGCTATTACGGTTTTTCGAGTTTATTTGCTGTTGACACTATTATTTTGGTCTATCGCGTAATTTTTTGTTATATATTATTACATTCTTTTTCAACAGAAAATATTTTAACCATAAACGGATATTAATATTATAAAAATCACATCAAATCTAAACAAACAATCTACAAAAAATATCAAAATGCTTTAATTCAGTAAAAAAACTTTTGATTCATATTAATAGATTCAATAGTAAACATATTTTTATTGACAAATTAATTTGAACACACTGTACAGTCACTTTAAAGGTAACAAATTGTCCGCTTATTTGTCAGAGCGAATGCTCGGTTCTTGCGCGTGCGCACCTAATATGGCGTCGTGTGGTTGTCGGCCGCGCGCGACAAATTTGGACGCGAATGCCTTTGTACGATATATATTATTGCCGTTTTTTATATTATACTTTGTTGTGAAACTCGCGCGTTGAGTAATTTATATCGGCCGGTTATCCTGTTTGGTTATTGAATTTCTGGGGACAGGGAAATGTGAAAAATGCATGGAAATTAGGTTAGAATCATAAAATCAACGGGTTTTTAATATATTTGAAGTAATTTATTCATAACCGAATTAGCTAAAAATACATAAAAGATAAAACAAACATCCACTAATTCAGGGCATTTTTTCCTTAACTTCAAAATATATCCACATAACCTTTGTTCTTTAAATTAAATCAGCCCACGGTCTCGAAACCTGAGATGTTCTAAATCACCAGAATTCCACCGTTAATATCACGGTACTTACGTTCCCATTATCGTATAAATGTAAAGAATAATCTGGAATTAGTCACGCACGCGCACTGAGCCTAAAAGCTTGGGAGATTTAGAGGCAAGGCAAAACGGGTAGAGATGGTTGGGTTCAGTATATTGTAAAGCTAAACTCTTTAAGAAGAGATTAATGCGACTGTTGCCCTGCATATATCAGTAACAGTTCAAAATTCGATCTTCTCTTCGAGACAAATATTTATGTTATTTTCGGGTCAGCTTAAAATTCCCTCTAATTCTAAATTGGTATTTACACGACACTAGAAATTAATCTTAGATTTAATTTACGACTTCTATGATATTAATTCATTTCGTTAAACTCATTTTGTCGATTAGTGCTAAAAACATTTTTTTCCATGTGAAATTGTTTTTTATAGTTTCATTCATAAGGCGTATCGGAATGTGAAGATATTTAATGGGTTTGAGACGTGTGTGAGGAATCCCAAATGAAACTATTAACATATTGTTAAAGGCGTTTTTAGTCCGCGCTTCATTAATGTCCATTCATTATTTTACAATTAGCCGTGGAGTTTTTAGGCCCTTTCTTATTGTTGCTTTTGATGTTTGGTAGAGGATCAATATTTTTATGTTGTTAGCGTATTCAATATCAGAATGATTAGTGTTTATTGTTAAATTTGAGTTTTGATACCACTTTCAATGGAAGAAATGTGTAGGTAACAACGAAGTGTTTCACACTTCTAAAGAGATTTTTGGACTGATTTTGATCCGAATCGAGTGCCTCCGATAAACTTTTTTTTTAAAATTACGAAAAATGATTCTAGATAAAGAATTTATTCACAGCGAAAAGTGGAAGTTGGCTAAAAAACAAGCAAATAGTTAATCTCTATGTTGTTTATTGTTGACGATGAGTCAGTGATCAACCAGTCAAGATTAAAAAGGCGTTATAAGAAAAATATTTATTCACACACGACATTGAAAAACTCTCAAATGACAAGTAAGTACAAAAAAAAACATTTCATTGAGGGATCGGAATTGAAATAATTAAATACAAAACTATATTTCGCTAAAAAGTATTTGCGTCGCCAAAACTCCCCTATGTTTGAGGTATAGTTTTCCCAGCGAAAACACTTATCCTAGATTATAGACGGAGTAATGCTGTGATAACAAGTCTGTTTCTCAGCGCCCAACGGCACTTAGAAACAGACATTCGGCTGTTGTGATTGGCTAATATTGAGATACAACAATATTAGCCAATCACAACGGCCCTATGTCTACGCACTGCGAAGGCTGCCATGCCGTCAGCACTGAAAATCATACTTGTTATCACAGCTTTGCTCTATCATTAGATAAAAAACATCTATGAATAAGGGGGTTACTATATATTGTAGATATATACGAAATATTTCGAGTCTTAACCCTTTTCCTATAGAAGTCATCAACTTGCCCACTCATCCGCATTCACATTCTAGTCCCAATCAGATAAAATCAAAAGTTGTCGTTCACACTTTTATTCCTACCATTAATTTAATTGTTAGTACTTATTATAACGCGGAGTAATCACTGCACGATTCATGCTCTCAAGCTGTATCGATAGGTTGCTATCGCATCAACATCTTGGGGATAGTCATGGTTCTTGCTATAGTATTTTTAACTTTGTGGTAATGGAGTATGGTTAGGAATTGTTTGTTAATATTGGTGAGGCGGTTCGCTTAAATCCATTTGATAGAGATCTGATAGTCGCTGCACTCAGGGATGTTACTATGAATTCGTTGCATAAATAATTATAGTACGAGCCCATTTTCGGCTAACATTTATAAATTACTAGTTTTTGCTCGCGACTTCGCCCGCGTGAAGGAGTTTTCCGGAATATATTTTTTCCGACTTACTTGATTGTTATATTATGACCAAATTACACAAAATCATTATAAATTGTAGCCTATCAGTTATTCTGATATATAACTAATATTACTGTAAGGTTTTATTCAAATCCGTTCAATAGTTTTTCCGTGAAAAAGGAACAAACATACATCCATCCTGACAAACTTTCGCATTTATAATATCAGTAGGATAAATTACGGCCTTCGTGAGTCAATTTAATGTAGACTAATTTTAAGACAATTTTGTAAATGTTGCTGGTAGGATATATAGGTTCGATGAGATAAATGTTTTTAGGCTTGTGGGAATAATAATCCATCGGAATTGATACATCTAAATTCATTCAATTGAAAGGACAATTAGTGCTGCAATTCGTCTTATAATGTATTTAAAAATGGTATTGCCTCGGAACGAATTCCATGCTATCTTTAAGAGTAGGACCCCTTGAAGTTAGTCTTCCGGTATCATGCGAGTGCGGGTTTGAGTCCCGACTCACGCAGAACCGGTCGTATTAATGATTTAACTGTTTATCATTTAATTCGTTTAATTGGTTTTACTGTTTATTAGAATGTATCGACATTAACTGAATGATATCTTTTAGATTTGTCGGAGGAAACTTAGATTTGTCGATCATCGTAATTGCTTTTAATGATTCTTGTTCTTTTAAAGTAAAATTTGAATTTATCATTAACGAACACTGTTTGGATATAATATGATAGTAATAATATTAGTCCTGTACTACACTGTCCCACTGCTGGGCACGGGACTCCTTTACTACTGGGAGGAATTAGGCCTTAGTCTACCACGCTGGCCTAGTGCGGATTGGTAGACTTCACACACCCTCAAAATTCCTATGGAGAACTACTGGAGTATGTAGGTTTCTTTACAATGTTTTCCTTTACTATTAATGTCCGCAGGTTCAAATCCCAAGGGCACACACCTCTAACTTTTCTAAAAATCATGTGTGTATTTTTTGTGAACTTATCGTTCGCTTTAACGGTGGAGGAAAACATCGTGAGGAAACCTGCACATCTGAGAAGTTCTCTATAAGAATCTCGAAGGTGTGTGAAGTCTACCAATCCGCATTAGGCCAGCGTGGTAGACTAAGGCCTAATCTCTTTCAGTAGTACAGGGGGCCCGTGCTCAGCAGTGGGCAAGTATATAATACAGGGCTGATATTATTATATTATTATTATATATATCTTAGCGTATGAACCTGTAAAGGGTATTGTTCTAAGGATAAGCAGTAACTCACTGAAGCCAGTCGGGTACGAACGTGGCGGTTTCCTGCGAACACCGTCGATATTATAAATAGCGAAAGAGATGCGCGTTTCCTGTTTATTACGCGGTGGAAGTGACGAGTGACTGGAGATTTGGTATTTCTTTGATATTAACTCCGGGGTGTTAACTTTCCCGGTCGTTAATAATGTTCAATGTACAGTTTGATAGTTGTTTGAGGTTGTTTGGTGCTGGTGGTAGGATATATTTTATATCCGGCCGAGCGACCGTACACATTATCGATCGTTATCGATCCGTTGCTGTAACAACTGGTGATATCTTAATGATTTCTTATGTTTACGCGAATTTTCGGTGAAATTAAACTATTTTCCGTATTTTATCGCGGTCTTGTATATACGAGCGAGACTCCCGTGACCATGAAGGCTGCAAAGTCTTCAAGACGTCGGGAGAAATTATAATATAAAATCGCTATAAAATGTTTCTTTTTTTTTCAATGGCTATATCTTGGCTCATCATTTATACTGTTGTCGCTGTCTCCTCTGTTCTCGGACCACACAACCCATAGGCTTTATACCATAGTAATATTGCATTGTAGAGACCATCGGCCTGGCGATGCGAGCTGTTAATAAATAACCAATTGTCTAGCCAGAGGCATTATCTAAGCGCCAAGAGTAAATACTAGATTTTTACAATTGAATTATGAAATGAACGCTAGCCTGAGTTTAAAGCAGTCTTGAATGTGGTACAAAGTTATAGGAGGGACTGTATTGTAACCTAAAGACAAGGTAGAGTAGCTTATAGTGGACTTATTTCATAAAAAAAATATCAAAATCTGTTCATAAATAATAAATAACTGGTCTGCCAACGTTAGAAGTAAAGAACTGAGCAAACGATCAACACATACAAATACATGGTACGTTCAAAACCCTAAGGAGTATTTTTTTCGTGCATTTGAATAGTAAAATATACTTACTTTTAACTTTTTAATTCGTATTTTTAACACCTCTATATTTTCGGGCTCTATATTATGACTAAGTCGTATATATTTATGTCATTTTTACATGCGAAGTAAACTGCAGCTATTTACAATAAAACCCTAACAGCTTTTTCAAACTACCGTCAATGGATGTGTTGCCATGACAACCGCCAATTTGTCCCCACTTCTAGACATTTCAATGGCCCTGCCAACCCTCAATAGGGCCATAGCGTTATACAGTCTGCAATTCGACAGCAATTTCGCGGTTTATGATCTTTTGTATTCGAATTTCGAATTTACACTTACGTACAACCACTTTAGTTTATTGTTCTTAATAATAGATGGCGGTAAATGCATATTATGTTAATAAAGTTTTATAGTATTATTTCAGGATTTTTATATGTAACTGTTGATAGATTTAATTAAAAGTATTGTTGATAATAAAAAAGGAAAAATTGGCAGCAGAAATGGTCACTTATTTTGCTTATATTATTCTTAATTTCTGCGTACTTCGCGGTGCATATAAATTGAACAATCGTGGTAATTATGATTTGTACGTTAGTTATCGTCATTGTAATGGCACGGCCAATATAAAATATGTATAATGACATCTAACAGATGACGTTGCGTCTCTCAACGGTTGTTAATAATATGCTGGCCAGTTAGTGGCGAAGGGTGAATATGAAAAGAAAAACTCGACACATTAGTAATGAATATTCACAATATACCGGTAAAGTTTGCCAAAGCATGCTATGGACCTCTACTCACTGCGGTCTTTTATTTTGAATGCCGACTAGCTAACCCTGACACAACTTATCAGAATAAGTCAAGGATTTCACCAACTAGCTTTTGCTCGCGGATTCGCCCGCGTGAAGGAGTTTTCCGGGATAAGAGTCCTGTTATTTATTTTTTAAAAGCAGCCTATAACCTTCCTAGGGTCTTAAACTATCTCCATACCAAATTTCATAAAAATCTGTTCAGTAGATTTTGAGAAAGTCGATAACATACAGACAGACAGAAAAGGTGACTTGTTTTATAATATGTAGATGTACGGCCGCTGCCCCGTCGGGTACAAAATACCCTGCTCATTGTTATAATGCCATATGAACCCATAACAAATATTTTAAAACTAATTCTCGGTACCGTTGATCGTGTATTTCCGAAGATAAATTGTGAAATATGTCAAACAAATGTATTTAGTTTGTGCGTCGCGCTCTGAGAGCCATTGTTGTTTGATTTACAACGCGTGACGTACGGACAGACACGCGTTATGTGTATATATGCTTGTCACCGGTGTTGGTAATTGTTGTTTTGTGTGTACACTGCCTTTAGTTTAGTGGCGGGAGATATTGATTGGGTTCGATTCTTAATTCAAGTGACGGCTTGTGTATGAGTTTGTTAATAGAAATTGATCGATATTGAATCCTTTGGACGTGTGACAATTTTGTTGGATTTGGTTTTGTTTTATTGGATCTTTGAGTTGTTTGAATCAATCAGGCGGCTGGTTGAAAAACTGTCAAATTCTTTCTAGAACGTGTGAAAAATGGTTTATAATCCTGACTCTACATTGAGGTATGACAAGTGGAAGGGGAGAATACGACAGTGTGGTGATATCTTAGGGTCAATTGGACGTAGATACGCAAAAACGATCCAGCCCACAAAATGACACTTTTGAAATAGTCTAGATTTAAATCGTATTTTTGCTCATTGATATTCTATTTTATATTTTGTTAATAAAAAGTTCAAATTAACATATTTTGACTAAGATGATTATACTAATGGGAAATATAGACCTTATAGACAAAACACTGATTTGGCATACTCGGCTCATTTTCGGCTTTTACTGTGGGTTGGACCCTTTGACTATATCTACGTCCAATTGGTCAAGTATTAATGTTTTTTATTTCGAATCGGTAAATAGCATTAAGGAACTATTTGATATTGACAGCGTGGCGCAGAAATATACTTACTGTAATTGACTTATTCAATACGCACTTCTCTATGTATATGTCATGTATGATATAAACAATTGCAATTATTATATCAGCATACCCGAAAACAATTTGCTACCAACAGGTTCAACAACCTATGCAATTAATTTATAAACAATAGCGTATCAAGGCTAAGCCAAAAACATTATCAAAAGCTATCAACTCTATCTATCAGGAAAGCATTCGGTTGCGGGATAAGCCGAGTGTACACGATATTTTAAGTGGAATGCGCTGTATTCACGTGCTCTTGTTTATGCGCTGTTTGTTTATTTCGACCATAAATAACGGCTGCCGATAGCCCGAGGTGCGAAAAATTGCTAATGGTTAAGCTACTTTATTTCGAAAATCGAATGTAGTTTCGATAGGAATGGAATTCGAGATCAAAAAAAAAAAATAGATAAGGAACTGTATAAAGTTTATGCAGCCAGTATCTATTTCTTTCTTGTAGGTTTGTAGCGTATTGTCTATGCCTACGGATACTAATCGCTATATCTCTATTCCCTATTTATAAATTAGAATCATGCGATTTAGTTATACATTTAAAAAATATTTTTTATGACAATTTTATAAATAAATTAAAACAATATTATGCTCAACAGAGATTCCTTTTAAGCATAAAAACAAAAACAATTATAATTGCAACCTAAAATAATTACTGTAGCCTGATTTAAATGATGGTTCAAAGTTAAAATTACACTCGCATGACAACTGTCCCCGGGTAAACCGGCCGTTAGTACAAGGATGCGACACAGTTTCCATACAGAGGCGGCAAAAGTAGAATCAATGCTGGTTTTTCTTTTAATCCTTAAAAGAACTGAGCGTTAGATTCTCGAAAATGAACTGTTCTGTACGGTAAAGTTTTTGTTAAAACGGGCTTGCATCCATTGCGGCAAATGAGGTCGGAATGCTTGTACTGTTTGTGTTAGATGAAGGTGTTTTGTGTGCTTTGGAATAAGGGCTCTTTTACTCTGGCGTGAACTATATGGATTGGTAAATATAATGGAGTTTCAGTTTGGAGGTAGGTGGGACTTAATAGAGTTTAAAAAGGTCTGGACAACAAGTGGACACATGAAAATCCTTTTATTATCGGAAACCCCAATAACCCTACTTTTATCTAGTCCATTGATTCCCAAACTGGTCCAGTTGGAGCCCCAGGGGTTCACAGAAGACTTGGCGTGACCAAAAAATGGGGTCACCAGTTCGTAGTCAGGGGTACACGAAAATTTATCCGGTATAAAAAGGGGTCTACGAAAAAAAAAGTTTGGGTACCTCTGATCAAGACCGTAGTGCTTTTCTTTTAATTTGGCAGCGTACTCTTTATATAACATGCGGGTAGTCGCACTTTTCTTAGGTATTATCTAGTTAATTCATGTTTCCGATATATTTTTGTTATTACTTACTATTGTAGTCTTGTCGTGATTTTTGTCCTCTCTATACATCATTATACCAAACGTTTTCACAATAAACCTCAAGATCATATCAGAATTTCGAAAGACATTAATCCGCGCGGTCATATTTCTCAATTACCGACTTTCTGCTCGAACAAATTTTGCAGTTAACATTTAAGATGAGGAATCGTCTCCGAGTAAGGCGTTGTGACGGTAAAGGGCATACGTACAATATATTTTCATAATGCAATTAGGTCGATGTTTGCTTGTAGACGGTATCTTTTTTTAGGGAAAAAATTGCCTATTTGCATTGTCATGTAGTTATTTATTTAAAGGTATACCAACAGCAAACCTATTGATACATATATTTATACACAAACAAAGTTATAAGGTAATATGGCTGATATATATGCCAATAACAGGCATGTTATTATAGTAAATGTGGTTTAGATTTTGTCTGGTTGTATTGATAATAATGTACTCAATGAATGTGTCTACACGCGTCATGTTACTTGTCTCAACACTAAGATAAAAATGGTTAAACTAAAGCTTAAATAAAATTCAAAATCCCGCTACCAAAGACTGAACTAAAACGAAACAAACCACCAGATAATTTCGCAGTCTTTACAGTTTCTCTCCCAGATTCCCGTTTTCACGAACAAGAAGTAAACGGTAACGAAATCACAGGAACACGTGTAATACACGCTCTGAACCCGCTTATTTCCAAACAATAGTTAGAGTTGGCAACTGTTTCGGAATACGTGCGGCGACGTTGCATTCATGTTTACGGCACTACCGGAACGCCTTCGGGTATAATTTGACGATGTTGAACACATATAACTAGGTAAGTCGTACCGAGTATCTATAGATAAGTTTTTATATGCCAGTACATTGTGTAAAGTCTACCAATTCGCACTAGGCCAGCGTGGTGGACTAAGGCCTTATCCCTATCAGTATTAGAGGAGGCCCGTGCCCAACAGTGAGACGGTATATAATACAGGGCTGATATTATTATTATTATGCCAGTACATTTGGGCACCACCGTTTTGTATATCTACGCAAAGATATTGCTGTCGGTAGTGTTCTTGAATGTTGGTATATTGGAGTAGTGCCGCTTCGTCTATTCTTAATATAGAGTGTGCTAGTAGGGCTGAAATTCGCAAGATATGACTAGTATCATCACAGCTTTTTCAGATTGAATATATCTTAAGTACAGTACTGTATTATGTGCTTTGTAAATCCAAAGGTCTGGTGTAGCTACTTTTGGGTGTCTGTTATCCGAAAATTGACGCCACTGCACCTGACAGCCAGTGGAGTGAGATCTAATAGAATTTTGACTGACGAAAGATGATTACGCCTCGGCAGTGGACACATTTATGCCGGCCTGTTGCAACTAAATATAAATAGGCTGATTCCGGAGCGTAACACACTTACGTGGGGCTCTATTGCGGGTTTTAACACCTTCATACCACTAGCATTTTAATTCTACGATATTTATAAATCGACTGTCGAAAAACAAACCTAATGTTAATCGACATTACTATAATTTAATCCTTTAAGGACTGTATTTAGTGTTGGATTCAGTACTGTTATAGTCAATGTCAAATCCGGATATAAAACTTCCATTATAAGACGAACCTGTCCAGAGAACATGCGTGTTACATTGACCCTAGTTCCTACTACTGCACCGTTACTCTATCAATGAGTGAGGTCTATAAAAGGGAAACTTGGTCCAGATTTTTTCTCGTAACTGTGTTTCTACGTTTGGATGCGCCGTTACAGATGGTTGTGGTGATAAAAATATCATGTGGAATTTGTTGTAAGCGGATTTTGTATAATTTTGAAAATCGGAAGAACGATTTGTTATATTTACGCGAATATGACATTGAAATAGAACTATTTTTATGAATTTTAAGACGGTTTCTCATGTTATAATTTCATTTGCAGCCTTCGTGGTTACAGGACGGACGATAACATTCGTAAAAATAGTTTTATTTCAAAATCGGAATAACTATGGATAAAAGATCTTCAAAAAAAGTTGAATTTTAAGCGTTCTCGTCTCTATAATCTATATGCTACACGTAAAGGAACTAGGCTACGTCATGGTTAAACTGGAACAGTGGCTAAAATTCATGGTTCTGAAGGAAAAGAGATTTTGTAACCATGACATAGAAAATCTCTTTATTACAATAATTATATATATTAGCTACAGATTTAGACGTCTTCTATATTTTCCGCCTTTTTTGGAATAATTTATTTTGAAGTGAAGAATTATTAATTTTTGGCAGCTTCACTAGTCAAAACTAGTGAAAACACCATTTATCGAAACAAAATAGCTGCTTATTAAATAGTTTTACTCGGAATCGAGTGTTAAATCATAAGAATTACCTCATATTTAATATTTCCCTTTCAATTATGATGTATATTAGAAAAGCCAAAGATGATCAAAGTATCTTCTAATTCCAGAAGTCAACGACCTTACAGTATCCCTTATACTCCGTGTATGCTGTTATTAATCGCGGTGTCCATTGCCCGATGACCCGTGATATTGTCCACGCAATAACTTATCCGATACACATCTACAACGTCCTCTCGGGCGCTAGCGTGAACATATCGCGGACTCGATAATTCACTGTTCACAATGGGACAGTTTGGTGGCGAGTAACTAATTAAGAAATAACAGTGATTTTGATGGTGTTACAGTTATTTTGTTTTTTTAAAGTGCTTCTTAAGAATATAATTTGTTAATAAAGGTTTTGTAGTTTACAATCCGTTACGTCAGCTTCTTTAAATAATTCAATCTTGTAATTACAGTAAGACAAACTTGCTACTAAAAATGTTAATCGCATTAAATAGGCATTTAAATCCGTGAAATACTATAACAATAATTTAATTCGTCTTCAAAAGAACATAAAAAATACGACGATACAGACTGGGAAATTCATTTTTTTTGTTTTGATTTCTTTGAATGACGATACTAGCTTGCTGTTCGCCTGATGGTAAGCGATACGACCGCCATAGAAACACTGTTCAACACCTTGAATCACAAAGTATTGTTTGGTATTCCACTGCGCTCGCCATCCTGAGACATGAGGTGTTAAGTCTTATTATGTCCAGTAGTTACACTGACTCCAATGTCCTTCAAACCGGAACACAACAGTGGCTACACACTGTTGCTTGGCGGCAGAAATAGATATTGCAGTTGTACCTACCCAGGCGGATTCTCACATATGGAGACCTACCACCAGTAGTACTTGCATTATTTTCTGAACTATCTACTGTCCTTTTTGTACACGCCATTAAATATAGCATTGAGCTCTGAACTTTAACCGAGTACCTCTGATATTTAACGAATTGCCAGCGCTGTTATAATGCCAGTGACATACGAGTTACTGGAAAACGACAAATAAATAACACTGAATACCTTCGTGAACTTTCCTGTAAGGGAAGACGTCTCTGATAAATAATTATTAAGGTTATGATGGGTCATAAAAAATATTGGAAACTGGCTTTTACATGAGGCTTCGCTTGCGTGAAAAAGATTTTCCGTTATAAATATTTTTCCCTATTAGTAAAAAAAAGTTATAATTGGTTTAGTAGTTCCTGGGACTAGCGTGTTCGAACAAACAAACTCTTCAATGTTTTTTAGAATGATTGTTTTATTTGTTGATTTCAGTTTGTTTATTATTTGCATAATTGTCGTTTATTCATTAGTTTGACACTCTCATTATAGGTACCTTACGATACACGCATGGTCTAGTTTGGAGACACCTGAAAATGTTGAACTATCGGCGACCTATCGAATTCTTTATATTTCTTTTTAATTGCCTGGCATTCTGGCAAAGTGGCCAATGTTAGTGTGTCGCGTTCCGCGATCAGGCTGTGCATACACGTTAACAAACAGGCCAGCATAATTATGTCAACTGGCGAGGGCAAATCATCTCATCGGCCGACACTCTATTCGGATCTTACGTCACTTAGCATTAGTTGTAGTGGCTTCACTTTATCATTCATGAAAAAAAACTATTTCACACAAAACCACTGCATACCCTGAAAATCTTTAACAAAAACAATCCCACAACATTTACAGCCAACCAAAATCAGGTTACGACGTCCATTCATTTAGTATCTTTAGTAATAAAAACGTAATCAGTTGACCTACATCTCATTGCTATTCGCGGCACAAAACCGGGCCACATTGTGCCCTGTGTCAATCGTGAGGAACATTGTTTGATTTATCGACTTTGAAGTGTTTGGGGTATTTCGTAAATGTATCTTTGTGTAGGATTGTAAAACATGCTATGAGGTAACCGGAAATTATACCTGACTAGCTTTTGTTCGCGGCTTCTCACTCGTGAAAAAGGTTTTCCTAGATAGAAGTCCAGCTATATATTTTCCCGGGATATAATGTAGCCTATATCCTTCCCAGAATATTAAAGTATCTCCACACCAAATTTTATCGAAATCTGTGCGATGGTTCAGCCGTGAAAGCGTTACAATAGATAGAGTTCCTTTCGTATGTATAATTATTGGCTATGGATAAAGGTAACAAAACATCTACAAAAGAACAGATAGTCTCTTGTATGAAAATAATATATACGTATCAAAAATAACGTGGAACTTGATTTTTAAAAAGGGTTGATGTTAATTGCCAACCAAACAAGTGATTAAAAACTATCATTTTACAAATGTGCTCAAAAATATGTTGTGCCGATCCCGAATTAGAAGTTACGTTATTAAAAATACGGATCAAGACGATCTATAGCATTTTAGAATATACGTCCTTTTTAAAAATTCCACTAATAAGTACAACAATTTACCTACACGGTTCATGACGTAAAGTGCTGTATTTAATTAGTAAATATTTGAACATTCCGTATTCACGGTCGTCTGTTGCGAGACAAACTTTAGTTGTATTTTGTGATAATTATGTATATTTGACATACGTACTTAGCAATACATTATTTTACTAGCTGTTACCCGATTAAATCCTGTAACGGTAGGATATTTTATTAATTGATCCTTTTTAATAATTGTTTTGTATAAACATGGTACAGTGATACCACTGCACCTGATGGTATGTGGAGTGGGGTCTAATAGAATCATCTGACGAGAGATGATTACCCCTCGACAATCGACATAATTATGCTGGCCTTTGAGCTGGATATATTCAGGCTGAACGCGACACACTAGATGTGGGCCACTGGCGGGTGTTAGCACTTTGTTTACGGTGGTCGCTATCCGGGTGAAACAGTTAGTCGATTTCGATTGCAACACTTTTGCTTCTTAGGACGCCGCGTCAGTTTAAACTGCGCGTCAGTCAACCAGTGCTAAGAATTAAGGATTTCTTTCACTAAATATATTTACGTTTAGATTTTTTCCAAAAAAAATTTGTCATTGGTGAGGTCCTTGTTTTGGTTTGGTCCTTGTTTACAGGTCCTATTAAATGTGTTGTTAGGATTATATTTAAAATGTAGAGTACCCATTGTGTTTGTAGAAAGACAAAAGTAAATATTGTAATGTAGTATATTGGTGACTTTTCTATAATGGTTTTAAAAAACTATTGGTTTCGCATGAACGCGATAATTTATAAGTAATAAAGTTTATCAATAAATTTATTTATACATCCGCCCATTTACCCATTTACATGATGTTCAATCTCCAAACCAAAGATAATTTCATAAAATTATGAGTTTCAATTCTCACTAGCGCCATAATGAACAAAGAATCCACGAAACGTGAGTGAAGAAACAGTTTGTTTAGAGTAAACTCATTCGTTGAGTCAGCAGATGACACACGCTGTGAATCAGGGACCTAAGACGTTAATTTATGCTCACTGCTCATACTATAGTGTAATAAGTCATAATGATATCACCAGGTATATGCAAGAATATTCGAAAAATTTTAGTACCTTTATACCGACACATTTTAAGCTTTATCTTGTGAAAAATGGCTTTCATTTTCACTGAAGTTCTATAAAAAAAGGAAATCAAAGGACGACAGTGTGTTGCAATTAAAATCAATCTATAAAAGCTATTGTTTAAATATTCGAAAGTACATAGATTATAAAATAATAATTGTAAAGTATTCACACACAATCACGCGTGTTATCTTTGAAAGGGTAGGCAGAGGTGTAAGCAATGCAACCACTTTCCGTCGTATGTATTCCATCCTATGATGTAATAGGGGGCGAACTTATCGCCATATCGGACACAAATTCCAGATTGGTACTAACCAAGGTAATATTTAGTAAAATATTCATAAAAAAACTATAACGGATCCGAGTTTAGAATGACAATCGTACGAGAAACCATTTCGTAGTATAATGTCTCGGTTAATCGATTTGTAATCGATTGTGGTACTAATTCTTATATCTCTGTACATTACCGTGTGGTTTACGAACATGCGTGCTTGTTACATTAGTCATCAGGTGACCTTAATCTTAAGGTATTTTTGACTTTCGTGGTCATTGTTAGTCATATTGTTGATGAGATAAAATTTTGTTACCTTTAAAGGCTTGACAGCATACGAGTAATTGACAGTAACTGGTCACTGCTTACAGATCGGCCAAAAGGTCAAAGCGTAGTCTATATTAGACCTTTTTAAAGCCTAGTTTCAAGGATACTTCACAGCGTATAAAAAAGGCAGGTAGTCCAAATTTGTGATGATACGTTTCTCAACTATATTTTTTAAATAACTGTGGTTATTATACCAAATGGAGTGTTTAACATCTTGATTATGAAATACGTGTTCAAATCCCAAGCTAATCCTTGACTGAACTATTTAGAGTGAAACAAAACAAACATATTTTGTGTTGTTATGTGGTATTACCGGGCATAACGGCGCGGTTTCCGGCCATCTGCGTTTTCTATAACTTCAGTATTAACTAGTAGCGCGTGCGCAGTACAGGGTCGGGTTAAGATGGAGCTCAAAACGGCAAAGTTAGAAATACAGATTTATTAGCGGCATGGCATTTTTTTTATTAAATTGAAGTATCTTCGACTCATACATGTACCGGTAGAGTATCGCTTTTAGGTTATTATTTTGTTTGCCTTTAAAGCAATACGTAGAGACACCAGACACTTTCTTGACCTTATATCTACATCATTAGGATATAGGGGAGCGTTTCGATATAACAGACGTATATTCAATTCTAAAATATAATTTAGAATCGAAAATCTTTTGCAAATTTGAAATACTCCGCCCGAAAATTCAACCACCAACGTAACGATTTACAGCCCAAGTACGTTTGTTCTAGACCAATGAGGCGAAAGTTTTAAGCCCCCATGTATAAATCCAAATACGCCTATGCCGTCACGACAGGAGAGTTACAGGGCTGGCTTCAGTTTTAGCTCATTCGACTGTTGTCATGCTGTTTGTTGTGGTAATTAAATTTATTTTAAGAACGTCGCAGCCCCCATCTTGTTATCGGCATGACAACTTTGAGTCATGAAAATGTATTGTTATTTTATTTCATTTTATGTATTTAATTTAACTCTGGCTGCTATTTTTAAGCTATGGTGACTTCGTTCTAAATTTTCTTTTATGTCCCTTAAATGGAATTATAACTGGAATTATAATGGAGATATAACTTAAATGACGATTCTACTATCGTAGAAAAATAGGGTTATTATTATAATACTTGAAAGGACGACCTGAAATGTGCAAAATGAAGCGTATATTCAAAATAAAGTACTTTTACATATACTTCTTATGTATACACGAAAATTAGACATCGAACTAAATTATTTTTCGAATTGTATCGCAACTTTTATCCTATAATTTAATTTTTTTGGAATTTAATATCCTTAATTATTTTTGGAAAAATTATGATATAAAAAGCCATGATAAAATCTGAAAAATAGTTTCAATTAGATTTACATATGAATTATTGATGCCAGTATTACATACGCACCACTGATTAAAAATATGTTTTAAAAATATAGCGTAAAATAAACCACGGTATACTGGTATATGTTATAGTTAATATAAACGTTTAGTTCATATTTAGAAAGTTTATTTGAAGCTCATTAGTTCCGTGAAAAGATACGGTGTTATGAAAGTTATAAATATTACTCCTTATACAAACACGGGAACTGGAAGCGAAGTTACAGGAAGGTCAATGGGAGGGAATTAGGATGTAAATGAAGTGATTATAGAGTATAAAAAGACTTTGCGATGGTGACTTGTAAAATGTTAGAGATAAGTTTTAAGATATTCGAAATACGGAAATACATATTTTTTTAATCTATATATATAAAAATGAATCCCTATTTCCCTTGGTCACGCCATCACGCGTGAACGGCTGGACCGATTTCACTATTTTTTGTTGTTATTTTTTGTTTATTTTTTGTTGTGTTTGTTATTGTCAGGAAAAGGATCTTATGAAAGAAAAAATTAAGGAAGTTGTGCGGAACGTTAGAAAATTTAAGAAAAGTTAATTTCAGCGATAGACAGAATGCGTGTTGAAAATTCATAGTTAAGGCGGCACAACGTCTGTCGGGTCAACTAGTATTAAATACTTTTTATTTAGTGACCGAACCCAGGAACACAGTTTCAGAATCTAAATGTTAAAACAGTGAAAAATTTAGTTACTAATGGTAAAAATGCATTATTTTGCAACGTTTATTTAATAATTTTGCAACGTTTATTTAATACGTTTATTTAATTGTACGTATCTACTTACAGTCAATAGTTAACTTAGTAGGTTAGTGCCAACTAAAACTGCACCAAAAGACGGTAATATATTTCTAGGTGCTCGAAATACCACGATTCCTCTAGAAAATTCAGAAAGAAGACCTCACTATGTACCCTTTTAATATTATATAATAAATCCACCAATACCTTTACAACGTCTTCGTAAACAAGTTTCTAAAAACCATGTTCTTCAACAGGCCTGTGCCCCTCGCTACGTCTCCTACGTGTCAGCCAAGATGAACCAGCGAGATCCTGTGGGAACGTGCTACGTCGCCAAGACATCCAACGCTGCCACCACCACAGAGTTCTCGCCTTGCAGGACTTGTAAGTATCATTTACTTTGGAAAGGTTTCTGATGAGAATACAGAAATTATTATGGTCTTTCCTGGCTAAGAGACGTACATACATATAATGTCTTAAATAGTAAAAGTCTCCCTTTAATATACAAAGTCCACTTCTCTGGAAAGAGCTGGTAACGTGGTTATTGCTTGGTTTACCAGGCGAGCTATTAGCTCTTTTCGGCAGTCAGTTGTGCAAAACGATTCTTGCAAATAAGACTCAATTTTCAACAAGCCACTGCTAGTCTGGTCATTCAGTACTTAGTATGAAAAAGTTCGCTTGAATTAATTGGAATTTCCTTATTTAAAATGTTCACATAATATTCTAATAGATAGCTTTACTGGTCGAAGAGTTTACGGCCATGATCGATATCACGAGGCAGTTACCTCGCTGATGGCATGATAGGTTTAATGCACGATGCAATCGGATTAGTGAACGGTGTAGATTAATTCGCTATTCCCGATACACCTTCAACACATTATCAACGGTCTTTGAAAGGCGGGGAATATGTCCGGTGGGATGGCAAAATGAATTATGAAGGTATTTAACGTCATCTGCCTTGTAATTTTCGATATAGCGATTAATTTTATGGTGAGCAAATGGGCAAGAAAACGATAATATATGTCCAAGCAGAGAAAAATGTCGTAATTCAGAAGGTTGTTTCAAAACTATTTTTTAATTCTTAAATCTTATCTGTAAAGTTTGGGCTTATGAATAAATTAGTATTGCTTAAATTATTAAGTATTAATGAGGTATCTAAAAATAAAATTATTTCTAAAAATTACAGAACATTAGAAAATTAAACCACATACAAAAAATGCAAACAAAATGATGGCACGTTAAAATAATAAATCCGCCATCTTTAAACATGACATTAGTGAGCTATCATGGCGTCTTACAAAAGCGCGCGAAAAGTGGCGCTCACTTCCGCCGGTAATGGCGAAGCCCGCGGTAAAATTGGCGTATCGCCCGCCCGCCGGCGAAACATGATTTACGATTATGCTTTTGTATAAAAAAATAACTATACACATCGTTAAAGTGAAACGTTACATGTTTCGAGGCGGAGTTTTATGTTTTTGTATTATAGGAGCCATTTTTATATTTTTTCATGGCAAAGGTTTTTGAATGTAATGTTGTAGTCATAAGTAAAATAATCATAAAATATTTTTCTTTTTATGCATACTGTATTCTGTAATATGCCATATCTTTGGCGTTTTATTTCTGTATAAGCAATAAGCATATTTATTTTAGGCTAAGATCATAAAATCTTACATACAACATAGTAACGTGAATGATTGCATTATTATGCTCGTTCTGTTGTCTTTGAATGATTGATAATTATATTTTGCTTTTTATATATGTATTATGGAAGTAACACATATAATTTGTTTAGGGCACTATTCGCTGGATGAGGGTGAGTATGTCGGAAGGTAAAGTTGGATGTTTCGCACTCTGTAGTTAGGTTCCATCCACATCATTGAACAAAAAAAATCATATTCCATTATTATTTCGTGTATATGTGTAGATATATAATTATGTGTATTAAAGAAATTATTATTGATACATAATTGGTAATCAATTTGTAATTGGCGCGGAATTGGCATACATAGCAGGTACAATGATATTACGACAAATTTATATGTTAAAAATAAATCGAAAGTGACAAATCAAAATTTTAAAATATTATTTATTTAATTATTTATTTTATTGCATGTATATGTATATGTAATATTGATGTTGTCTGTGCATTATCTAATAATATTTACACTCAGTCACAAAATCACATTAACTTGCCAAGGCCAAGGTCAAGGTTTGTCTGGTCTTTAATTAAAATTGACAGCTCGTTTCCTGACATTTGGAATCATCGCCGAGCATTTTCGCCTTACTTAGATAACAAACATTATTAAGACCATGTTTTAAAAAATGTTGTAGACTAATAAATAATTAAAACATCTGTTAATATAGTTTTAAATAAAAAATGGTACATATTAGTAGGTTTGGGATTTAAACTGCATAATTTTCTTTGCAGTTTTAGGAATCTCCAGAATAGTCGTAATGTTTAATGATTTCTTATGATTACGCGAATGTTGGACATTGAAATAAACCTATTTTGCGGATTTTATAGCGGTTTTTTATATTATAATTTTTTTCCGACGTTTCGAAGACTCTTATTTTTTTTTATAATTGTAAATTTCTATCTTTTGTTAGTATGTTAATGTAGATATTGTAAATTTGACTTTTCGGACAACCAACATCATAGTTCCCTGTGTGATCACGAAGGTTGCAAAATATTCGAAACGTAGGGAGAAAATTATAATATAAAAAAGAGATAAAATTGGTATTATTGTTTTATTTCAATAATGAAAATAACCTAAAATATTGAAGCATTTTATTTTATTTACGCAGCTAGCCACGGACAGCGCAAGACTGGTGTGTGTCAGGCTGGATTTTCCGCCTCCATATCTAAGGTACGTTGTATTTATCATTTCCTTATTTAGCTGCCTAAATCTAGTTATAACCATTTTCGACTTTTTGCAAATATTGACAAAGTTTATTTGATATTTTATCTCTGAATACTTCGGTAAAGTCTATTTTTATGTTGGTCTTTTAAGCGTTATTAAAGCTATTTATATTAAAAACGTTAAAGGTGTTAACATCATAGTTACAACTAATGTATTTAAGAAAGTAATTAAACAAGCATAAAATAGATTTTATGTCAGTGGCGAGTGCCTTACTTGCAAGACAATTTTTCACGCAATATCAACCGTAACTGTTTTATCACTCAAAGGCTGACCAAATAAAGCCCATTAATGTGTTAGTCATGCCAAATTACGTTTCGATTCATTTTGAGTGAAATTCGCGGTATTTTTTATGTTAATTCGCACGAATGTCGCGGGAGTCATTATTATAATCATTTGTAATTGCAACCGAATTCTTTGTAATTTAAGTACTTCAAATATTTATCATGGTTAACGTATCTTTGACATGTTAAATTTAGTGTTAAGGAATTTAATTAGTATATGCTTATTTTAAAACAAAATATAGCAACAATTAAAATAAAGATACGGCAATAAATGTTGTATTATACGAAGTGTAAATGATGATGTTACTCGGTCATAAATAATGATTTTATGTTATTGGTTCGGATAATAAAATCCCACAGCAAAACAGTCAAAGAATTTCCATAAAACCATCTCTGACACTGAGGATACGTGCAAAGAATATCAGTTAAACACGAAAAAAAGTGTGTCACGTCCGAAAAAATGTAGGAGAGTAACGTAAAACATCGTGATTTTACGATCGTGGGAATAGAATTATTTTTGCCCATGTAAGAGGCATCGTGATGCGATGGCGCGATGCGCGGGCGCACGTGAGCCGAATGCGCGCGTCCGCCGCGCCGCCACCGCGCACCTTATGAATTATTAACAACTTTTATTGTCCCGCGCAAAAAATAACAAACAAAATGGCCGACCATTCCTATTTCGAAAATAGTACTCGAGTATTTATTGTCGTTTTATTATGTCTCCGCATTTGGGATACAATTGAGTTTAATCGGCGACGGTGTAACGCCCTCTTTATGGCCTGAGTGATTGTTATGTGATTGCGCGGCGGTAACTTGCTAAAACTATTCGCTTTCCTGTCTATTAATTATTCAAAATGAGTACTTCCTGCAATTATACGAAAAAAAATTAACAAGACTTTATTTTAATTTAAAATTTTACCACGTATTTTCAAGAGTGCCGAGTATTCTGTTTTTGACAAAAACAATTGTGTAAAATATATTATTTTGCTATTCCTGTATTTTGGTGAAACTAGAATGAATATCTTTAAATCCCACCAAGGATTTTAAACTAGGATTAAATATTAACACTTAAAGTTATCTATACTTATAATAAATCTGTAGAGAGGTCAATTCTGTACATGAAATATATTTCAAAATAACTATCAGGGGTGATTAGGGATCGATACTGATTCCAAAATGCAATTAGTAAAATTTTTGTCTGTCTGTCTGTCTGTCTGTCTGTCTGTCTGTCTGTCTGTATAACCGTTATAGAAACAAAAACTACTCGACAGATTTTAACGAAACTTGGTACAATTATTTTCATACTCCTGTGCTGGTTATAGTATACTTTTCATCACGCTACAATTAATAGGAGCAGAGCAGTGAAGGAAATGTTGGGAAAACGGGAGAAGTTACTCCATTTTTAAGCTTCCGTCGCGTGTGCAACCTTAATGGTTAAAGCTACATAGAAATCATGTATGACGGAAATGTTCTCCTTAAAATTATGTAAAATATCCACGACAGCATATGTCTATCTTTTATGGTTGACTCACAATGACACGTGTAACTCCCGATAGCTTAGCAGTTCGAAGCTTTCTCATTATATTTGTTTACTAATCTTAGGAACTATCGGTCCAAACTGAAAAATTCTTTTGCGTTGGATAGCCCTTTATTTGTGGATTGCTATAGGCTATATATCATCACGCTATACCCAATAGGAACGGAGCAGTAATGAAACATGTTACAAATACGGGGACAATTTATTAGTTTTGAGAGCTTCCGTTGCGTGCGCTGCGTAAACAGTTAAAGTTATGCAACAATGATGTATGTCGGGATTATTCCTCTTAAAAGTTCTAAAAAATATATTATAAAACAAAGTCCCCGCTGCATCCGTTTGCCTGAACGTCTTAACTCAGAAACTACCCAACGTATTAAGATAAAATTTGGTATGGAGACAGTTTGAAACTCTGGGAAGAACATAGGCTCCCGGGAAACTACTACTTTTATAATGGAAAACTTTAGCCTGAAAAACTTTATAACGCGGGCGGAGCCGCGAGCAAAAGCTAGTCTAAAATAAGTTGTTCTATTTGCTCAACTGTGTACAACATTGTCGTACGATATTATCATTGAAATTCTCTTTAATAAACACAAAAAAAATACTCAATACTAAGTCAATGTTTTATTTTTGAATAAGTAAAGACACCAATAACGGGTGAACATACCATATTACACTTTGACAATAACGGTAACAAACGAATATTTTCACTAATCTACATCGATAATCGTCACAAATACGTTTATTTGAATTAGTATTCCGCTTGCAAACATAACCTCACTCTAATATATTTATTATCCTCGCCACCACGGCAGGAGTATTTGATACCTTTGCCTGGTAAAAAAATGCGGCAGTTCGCGTTTCGCATTTAAAACTGAGAATTTTAAATATGGAATATTTAATGCATTAATCTGTTGACAGAAAAGGGTTGTAATTTTAATGAATAGCACGATTTGATCAATGTAGGGAAAGCAAAAAAAAACTTCGAATGTAATTTATTTCTCGTAGAAGCAATTAGAATCTACACGAGGGAATTTAGGAATTCGTGCTGTGGGTAAAAATATTTTATTTTAAAAATTGGGACAGGAAATTCTTTGAGTAACATAGAGGACCATGGCCAGTAGCAGTACACAGGTACTTAAAAACTTAAACGAGACTGCAAAGGATACTACTGGAGAGAAGTGGTACAGCCTCTAATACAGATCAGTAATTGTATTTTCCGGTGTGAGAGCCATGTTTAGCGAACACCTATCGCAATTCATTGCCGGCTCGTGTTGAATCAAATCAGTTGAGGCTCAATGGCGCATGATTCAGCCGTGTCCCACTTACTTATTATTACATGTGCAGGTTTTCTTCTCAATGTACTATTACCGTAGATGGACAGGGGTTTGTTGCTAGCGTGTTGCGGAGTTTATTGTTGGGTTGTGGAAAGATTTCTTTAGAGGGCTGGGAAAGACTATTTATTTAGCAATCGTTGTTCGTGAATGGGATCAAGGAGAATTTCTGACTAGTCATTATCATTTAAGGGATACAAAAGTAATGAGGAAGGATTACCAAAATTATGGTTTTACGAATCTTTATTAATCATTGCTGACAAAAAACAGAAAGCTTTTAGAGAAAAACTTTAAACTGCATTTTAAATTAATTGGAAGACAATTGACAGAATTGGTGGCAAGCGAAATGATGTCTAATAAATGTAGCGTAGAGATCCAATTAATAAACGACTAAAACCGTGAACTAAAACAGAAAAGTCAAAACAAACTTCCGTGATATATCACCCGAAGCCGCCGAAAACGTTTAATGCTTTCAGTAGTTTTTTTTTGTTATCCCGGAGCTAAATTCCTTGTCATTGCGACGTCAAGCATTCCTGTAGGTTTACAAACATGGGTCCCGGAACGCGCCGTAAACGGCGGCCATTTGCAGACAATGGCGTTGGCGGGAAAAG
This sequence comes from Manduca sexta, assembly GCF_014839805.1. Classification (NCBI taxonomy): domain Eukaryota; kingdom Metazoa; phylum Arthropoda; class Insecta; order Lepidoptera; family Sphingidae; genus Manduca; species Manduca sexta. The sequence goes on along the minus strand of NW_023595330.1, from coordinate 398,219 downwards.
CGATGCGCCCGCGCAAACTGCGAAACAGCCGCGACATCCACGGATTTGTCCATGGCGTCGTTTTATTTTCAGTTACAGAGATTTATTTTCTTATTCATCGTATTATTTCTCTATCACTTTATTTTGCTGATAGCGGGGACATTTGGCACATGTACAAAATACAGGAATGCAATGCAATTGTGGTTTGTATCAAGAAATGGAAAATTGCACGTTACTTGGCTTGGAGTCAGTAGTTTACTTGGAACAATAAATTGCTATTGGTACGGACTACGGGCAAACATTTTCCTCACGATTTGGACCTCGCATCAAATGCAACTGAGAATCGATCTTTTTCTGTAATACTTGTACTATTGTGGTTTTATCATAAGTGATATAGTAATAATTCAATTCTGATACTATAGGAAAATTGCACATGCAAATACTTAAGCCGGATTATTAACCCTAAAAAGCAGATAAACATTTAAATTAAAATATATGTAGAGTTAAATTTAAAAAAAATATTTTTCACAGCAGTTATACAAAAAATAATTATTTCTATGACGCAATGTTTGTGAAAGCAACAACAAATGTTTCCACAAATTATTCCTATTGCCCATTGACTTTCTCTATGGACGTATGCAAAGCGTATGGGATTTTAAATGCTTCCAATATTTATGGTCGGTTGATTGAATATTCAATTATTTGCGGCAACCCGTCGCTTTTGTTCCTCCGTTTCACACTGCAACGGGCCTTTGCGACCGCGACTAATGATTTTCTATACAATCGCAATTTCAATATTGCCTTTCAATGGAGAAATGTTAGTAATAAAGTGTGTAGCGAAATGCGTTTGTTAAAATAAACCTCGCAATAATACATGAAATTATCTTCTGCGGTTATCTGTATTTAAATAATTGGTATTTATTATTGGACTTTTTCATTTTAAAATATCTGTACATAAATATTTCTACAACCTATTGAACTGAACTTTTGACATTTGATATAAGTAATTATCAAAATAGCTTGCTACTTACCAAAGAAAAGAATTAACAGATCCAGTACATATTCAAAACATTAAAATGAAAACGCGTCAATACGCGTTCGCGTTTGCGTTTCTGTTTTATTCTATAACTCGTAATGTAAGCACCATCTGTCATTTCTCGTTATTTGAGCCGATATATATCAAATGCGTTTCATAAAGCCATTTTGAGTCAACAATCATATGCATTATTCAACCACCAATAACATGGTAAAGAGATAGAATAAAACGTCCAACCCCCTGACATATGCTCCCACGTGACAGGTCGAAACAGGGCTCGCTCGGTGCGCATGCGCCGCTTGTCTCCCTTTATATGGCATGCAGGAGCCGCGCATATTTATTCATTGGTGCGGCCATACGTTGCGTTCGGCGTATAGGTGATCTAAAAGCCACCATTACCATTTTAGGGTTATATTTTTGTTTCAAAAGTTGTTTGATATTTCTACAAATATGGTTAGGAGATTTTGAATATGATGTCGATTTGTAAGGAGTGGAGGAAAGTTTTGGAAATTCACATTAGTTTTACTTAACGTGGATGACATTTTATTGATGTTTTCGGGTTATTTATGTTGACTAAGTAACATATGTTTTCTGTAACTCTACCTTACTCTACTATTTCCCATGACAACTTTTTAACGCAGTACTTATATTTGGATTTTCATATAAGGCCACAAGTTTTTCCGATTTGCTCGAGGGTGGGTCTTAAGAAGTTAACTTCAGTGGTGCATCACATCGCATAGACCACACATTTTTTTACGGATACAATAACAATACCATCTACAGTTAGTCATGACAAAAAACAATAAAAATTGCAAAACGTTATCACAGCACAGACCACCATCAGTACATATGTTAACATGTTTTTGCTCTGTCTCGAGTAGTAACCCGAAACGAGCGACGTTATCTGGCACGTTCACACGCCGGGATTTATCGGAGACGTCTGTTTTTGTCTTTCCGATTTTGTTGTGGCCCAGGATGGAGGAAGCGGTAGCGATTAGCGGAATTATATGAGAGTTTAAGACAAAACAAATATACTTAGTATTTTTATTGTTTTATTTAACTTAGCTTTATAAATTGTCGGTAAAATATATAAAAATAGCTTCACGTTCCGCGATCCATTAATAATTGATTTTTTCAGTTAGTATTTCTACCCTGTTTATATAAATGTATTTTTATAAGGAAAAATATCTTGAGCGTAATAATTACAATTGTTAAACAACACGTATTATAATGTTGATCCAATTCGCTATCCTCTCGTAACTTAATCACAGTTGTCAAAGACAGTAAACTGTCACCATAAGGGAGGAGCTGACAAATTATGAAACAGAAATAAAACAAATCTGTTCGTATTTACATCGCACCTGAAACAA
>NW_023595330.1:369656-395334 GCF_014839805.1 Manduca sexta | reverse complement strand
ACTATAAATCGAAGCGATGAACTTAGTTGTACAATTAAAATAAATAAAATAATTACAATTATGTAACAATGGCTTAATATGGTGTCATTTTTCCACAGATTTTCTTAATTTTTTTTGTTACTTCATTTACAATAATTACTACATTTTTCTAACATAGTTATTGACTGACTACAGAATTATTATCAAACTACTCTCATGACATTGAATTTCATATAATTTTTTATTTTTCGTAAATATTTAAAATACACATCTCACTCAAAAAAATATTAAGTACATAGTTCTACAAATATTTTTACACTTGCGGCCAAAAAGTATACGTATTTTTCTGTGAAAAATGTCATAAATACTAATATAAAACTCTTAACGTATTTACATTAATTAGTTACTGGCAGAAGGCACGTAGTTCAAGCATATCTAAATTAGCACGACCAAGATATGTATTGCATAAGGCACTTCTATATTCGCGTTACTCTACATATCAAATTCACTAATAAAATAATTATTGCCAAATCTACTCGAATTATAATATATATCTATATAATCTTGCAAATCAGTCTGTATTGGAACTTTAGCTGTCGGATACTTAGAATTTAATTAAATTAATTCGTTTGGATATATCTGAAGGTAAGGCAGTGAAGTTTTGTTTTTAATATTTATAAAGAACGTGAGATAATGCCTCCTTAGTTTAATATAAGCGTTCTTATTAGTAAAAATTAGAATTACGATGTAATATCTGAAATATATAACTTTACTACACGAGATTTCTAAGTCCAATGTTTTTACCCGGTCGTGCTCGACCAAAATGATGTTTTAAAACGTCAATAGCAACCATTCTATGATACCTAAACTCATTTAGTAAAACGTATCTAATTATTATTGACTTAAATCACAAATCTCAACAACTCTCATACCTTAACGTAGACACACTTTTTACATTATCACACTTTGATTCTCACATTCTATTTTATAGTGTAACATAATTCCCGCTGTAGATTTTAGGATTTAGAATTAAGTATAGTAGAGAACGGGAATTATTTTACATTATACGTTATAATACACTTCCAACTCTTCCACTAATCACTAAATGGCTACCGAAATGTGTTTGACGGTGACTAGTAATGTTATTACGATCTGATTTTTAAAGGCTCCTTCTAACATTTTTACTACGAAAATGATTAAGGAGCCACGATTTCGACATATCATGAGGTAAAACTGTTACACTAACTTCATGTCACGAAATGATGAAAACTCAGTAATAAATAGTCGCTAATATGGAATATTTTGCGCACCTTAATTAGATTTATTGCCTTTGAAATACTTTATTGCGGACAGAAACTTCCACCCCCAACTTGCGTCTTCATTGTAAAAACCATTTGACAAAACTCCATCAATTATAATGTTATTTTCACCAGCAATTTAGAATTTATAAACCAATAGTTGATGATGTCAGTATCTGTCGAGGCTGGTGGAATCGCGACTCGTGACATCACTAGCGGCATCTGTCGAGGAGCTGTCTGATGGTGACGAGGAGTGGGAGGTGGGCGGCAGGTCACTGGTGCCGGCCGTGTCGCTGGTGAAGCCGAGGTCGGTGGTCGGATATCAGAGGTGCTCGTCGCGCCCGTTCAGCGGCTGGCGCTCGGCGTGGTCCGAGGACGGTTGCGCTTGAAGAATCCGCACTGGAAATAAACGTTCAGTTAGAATAAACTATTAATACGGATTTAGGTAGTTCAGGTGTATGTTACATAGTACAAGCACTAACGAAGACTCTGGATACTTCAAATATGACATTAAAAAAATGACACTAAATTGCCGTGACCTAGCAAGAAGAATAAATAAATGGAGTAACACCAGGATTGTCCTGGTCACAAAACAAGGCCATGATTTACTTAAATCACTTTTCAAATTCAAATCTGCTAAAACCTAAAACCCAACTTACTTTGTACAGCGCGAAGATAAGTAGCAGCAGCAACAGCGCACCGACGACAGCCGCCAGCACCACCACCCACAGAGGGATGGTTCCCGAGTCCAGAGCCTCCAGCTGAGGAGTGACCGTCGTTTTCGCCTCCGCCGTCTGCCATGTCGTGTCCTTCGGCCGACCCACCATGGTGCAAAGCCGGGAGACGCGCGTGGCGGTCAGAGTTGACAGGACCACCGGTCGGTCCTTCGAGATCTGGTAGAATTATTGAATTTACATCTCATCTTACTAATATTATTCGGATGTTTAAGTAAATGCAGGAATTTTTGAATTGTTAGGATAAATTATGGCAAACAAAGAGCTTATACACAAAGTTTTAGGTTTACATTTACAAGTTTTTACTTTTATTTCGCGAAAGACCTTTCACGCGAGATATGTGCGCAATACCTAGTTTATTTTATTTCAAGAAGAAAGCTTTTAACGTGGATAATTTAGTAGCACGGAGAAGAGTTTATTTATAGTTGTTTTGGCCAACAGTGTAAAATAATTCTTACCTCGTTAAGTACAGACGCGTTCAGTCTCGACCTAAGAGCGACCCAAACTTCTTGTCCTTTCAGCAATCTGCCGGTCGTACACCGCAGTACTTCGCATTTGTACTTCTCTTCGCATTTCTCCAATATTTCCTTTAGTTTAGGGTCCACCTAGACGAACGAAAATTTAATAAATTAAATATGATTCATTCGTTTTGTCATTTAGCTAAATAATAATACTAAATAAATTCGACAATTAATGGAGTAAACGTACTTAGTTGTTATGGTAAAGAAATTAATCCCACAAAAGGAAATCATTAAAATTTGTTTTAAATTGATAAATTATTAAAATAATTTGTTTTATCGTCTTCATACATCTGTCATTACTTTCGTATGAATCAGTTTATAGTGGCATATAAATTTATATGTCCATTTTGTCCGTCTGTGCTTCTTACCTGTTCAGTCTGCCGTCTCCTCCTCGTGTTCTCACGCCGGCTGTCCACTGAGCCGTAGCCGCCGCTGGATTGAGAGTTATAGGACGAACCTCCACCTACAGGCAAGGATTTGGATACCCGTTTACAAACATCATACACTTAATATTACTATAGTGATGTAATGATTACTGAATGATTCGGGTGCTGATAAAACCCACCAAATAAAGCTATTTTAACATAATAGTGGAAAGGACAAAATTTTGTCTTCAATTTACACGCATAAACAAAACGGTGGGATCTAGCCAGACGAACTCCCCCGCATGTAAGAGATTCTTGTAACTTGCCAGTTTCTAGAAATTTTACTGTGATAGTTTGTCTTCCTTAAAATAATTCTTAAAATGCCCGTAATTTATTTGAAATAAAAAAAATGTGCTAATGAATACCTGATCTCGATGAATAGGAGTATCCGCTGCTCCAAGATCCACCGCCACCTTGGTAACTACCTCCTGATTGGTAGCTTCCACCACCGGTCTGGAAGGTGCCGCCTCCGGATTGCATACTGGAACCTCCAGCTTGATAGCTGCCACCACCACCGGCCTGCATACCGCCACCTGCGACTTGCATGCCGCCTCCGCTAGCATGGTAGCTTCCTCCGCCGGCCTGGTAGCTACCGCTTCCAGATTGGTGACCACTTTGAGCAGACCCTGAAGCACCACTGACGTCAGCAATGCCGTATCTAAACTCATTGTTTGGATTGCTGGCCGCATACGCTCCAAACCCTTCAAGTTTGTCTTCCTCTTCATCACCGACAACAGTCACAGTGGATGCTCCTCTGAAGGTCGAGGAACTGGCCTTCATTATATCGGGGTTGACAGTTTCTGTTGTTCCCCAAGACCCGTGGATAAAGGCTTGCTCGCCTCCCGATCCATGTGCAAATTGCTGATTTCCTTGACCGAATTGGCCTGAATGGACATACCCCTGGCCTCCCTGGGAGTAATCTTGGCCAGAGGTCTGGACACTGCCTCCGGAGCCATGGGCGAAGGTTGCACTATGTTGCTGTCCACCTTCGTTGCCGTAACTAGAAAGATAACAAATATTTTCATTATTTTATTTAAACAAAGTTAAGGTGGAAGCTATGTGAGTCATAATTTTTTTTCGGAAAACAATATTGATGATTTTGTTGGTATTAAGACCGTTAATTTCTATAGGACTAGCTACATATATAAATATATTTTTTTTATGTAAGTATCGAATATGATTAGCTTACAAGATAAAACATAATGTAAACACTTACAGATGGAAAGAACTTCCAGGCTCGCCTTCATGACCAAGTTTTCCATACTCCGTGCTAGTTTCCGTCTGGGATATGATATTATGGTTCTGATCGTAGACAATAGTCCTGTTTTTCACTTTTACAATTCTGCCTCCATTCACATATCCTCCTTGACCAGCTCCGTGTACAAAGCCTTGAGATCCTCCCTGGACGTAACCGCCTTGAGAGCCACCCTGAATGAAAGTTCCTTGAGAGCCACCTTGGACATAAGTACCCTGAGAACCTTGCGTGCTACCCTGGACATATCCATCTTGAGAGCCCTGAGTACTACCCTGGACGTATCCACTTTGTGAATCTTGAGCACTACCCTGAACATAACCGCCTTGCGATCCCTGAGCACTACCATGTACATAGCTACCCTGGGAACCTCCTTGTACGTATGTGCCTTGTCCAGTGAATCCTGTGTTCACACCACCCTGTGCCATAGCTGCTAGATTCTTCTTGATTTGCTCTTGTTCTTCGGCTGTCAGACCTTCGCCACTGGAGCTGCTCCAAGTCTTATTATAAACGTATGTTATACCAGATTGGGCGCCTTGCCCGCCTTGGCCACTGAAGCTTCCTTGGTTACTGAGTCCACTTTGGCTACCACTGAACTGTCCACCCGAACTTTGGCTGGTAGTGAACTGCGTCCCAGTTTGTCCTGAGCTTCCACTGACATGACCTGAGCTGCTTCCACTGAAATGTCCTGACGATCCTTGTGCTCCGAAATGGCTACCAGAGATAGAACCTCCACTTTGTGAAATAACAACGCCACCGCTGCTGGAGTGCTCTACCCAGAAAGCTGGAAATAAAAATTATTACTGTAGGTTTTAAGTTGCATTTACACGAAATAAATAACAAAAAATTTTGGTATAGACGACATGAATTTGAATTTTATTTCTTTACTTACTCTGTCCAGAGTGTCCTATGCCGCCGGATAATTGTGAAGCGGTGTAAAGTCCATTGCTCTGCATAGCTGCAAAACATATTAGCAGTGTTCAATATAATACATATTCAATAGCAACCGACAGTTAAAATCTGATTACTCTCATTGTACTCTTAAAATTTATAACTCATAGTACAGACTACACTTTGCGCATTGCAAGAATCTTCATATTTAGAAAAAGGTTTGCGTAAATCTTCATATTTATAATTTTTTTGGCTTACCTTCCTTTTCCTTCACCAGCATGAAAGCGTAAGGGTTCTGTACAAATAAATTCTCAACTGTCTTGAGTCTTGCTACATCACACTGGACGTTACCGAGCCACTGCGGCTGTACTAACATTATGTTCTCACCTGAAACAAATACATTGATAAAGATGTCAAATTCAATCAAAGGATTCATTATTATGCTAAGTTTAGACAAGAAGTTCTCGCAGCAATATATTGCGCGAAAACTTGCAGATGCGTTTACACTAGCGGTATTATTTTAGTAGTTCTAAACACATGCGACTTGCTGCAAATCCTGCAAGCTTAAAAATGTACAGAAGTCAGCTTGCCGTTTTTGTTTACACAGTAAAAATGCTTGTAGAAGTCGCCTTGGTAATGTAAACTTTGCTTAAGACTATCAAATAAATTTACCAAATATTATACAGACGTTACAGATTTTGCATCAAAAAATGTGAAAATTCATAAACCTTAAAATATATTCGAAAATAATTGTAAACACAAAAACTTAACAATCTAACACGGGGAATATAAAGCTATTATTGGCGTGAATTATAAAAACATATTATAGTGCTAACCGTCGAGCGTCTGATTCGGCCACATGAAATAGATCTCCGCTTCATCAACGGTGAAGGGTCCTTCGTTCTTGATGTTGTACTTGTGTAGGACTTGGGGTCCCCATTTGGTGTCGTCTTTGAGGTTCTGAGTACCGTAGAGAGACGCGTTGTAGTGAAGTTCTGGGGGGTCGGATGTGCTGAAATACGGTTAAATACGTTATTAATTTGTAAAAAAAAAGTGGTAAAGAAAATACTTGTTAGGGGAAGGATATATTTTATATCAGCCCGGATAGCGACCACCGTACACAAAGTCTTAAAACCTGCCTTAGTGGCCCACGTAATTGTGCAACGTCCGGGATTAGCCTGTGTACCAATATATCCAGTTCCAACAGGCCGGCTTGATTGTGTCTACTGCCGATGGGTAATCATCTACCGTCAGTCGACATTCTATTGGACGCCACTCCACTATCAGGTGTAGAGAGCTCACTTTACTGAGCCCGAGTAAAAAAAGATTTATGATATTTACCCAATTATGGAGAGTTGTGCTTTCACAACAACTCCGATGACCATGTGCTTGATGTTGTCGTAGCCGGTCTCCTGCGGCTCCGGGTTGGTGGAGTTCGCTTCCATGTTGAAATCCAGCGACATCACTCGCGAGTCCACCTCCAGAATTACACGGAAATGCACCTGGAATTAAATATAATGCTGTAATATGGGACTGACTTTTTTTTATTAATCTAATATAATTTATGTAAAAGCTATATTCCTACTTTATTAGGAAGATAGTATAGAACGAAATATAATGATTTACTTAAAAATGTAGTTCATTTAATAATTACATATTTAAGTATGCTATTTATGCCTTTTAAACATCTATCATGATCTACACAGACACCAGAGATTGAAAGGTTGTTCAGAATAATATCTCTTGCAAATCCGCAAACTATCATTAAAATTTATATTTAATAAAACCATTTACCTTCTGTCCACTAGCCATGGGGTTTCCAAGATCACATTTCAGAGTAGTGTTTCCACCATCTTCTCTATTAGCAATGGAGCAGTAGATGGGAGTCTCTGCGTTATCTTTGTCAAGTCTCTCCATTTTCGCGTATGTGACTCCAGCGGGTATGTTCAGGTAGTAGGCGGCTTCGAAGGCATCTTCGCCAGCGTTTTCCACTTTGACATCAATGTTAATGTTTTCTCCGGAACTTAGGACGTAGTTTACTGTCGGTCTGTGGATTTCAATATTGAATCGAATTAATTTGTGTTTTTTGAAAATTTTATTGATTTAGAAATGAAACTGCAGTAATAAGCGTAATCTAAGACTGAGGGCATAGAAAATTAAGTATTGAAAACGAAACTTACACGCTATCCAAAATTGCGATATATAAGAGTTATGTTAACCATTTTTTGTTTGTTTATCACACAGAAATAACTTTTTAAATATTTAAAAATGTATGTATTTTGCTTTAGAGTCTCAAGTTTATTTATAAACTTTTTCTACATACGTAGTAGCAGACATCCTAAGATCCGGTATGCAGATATTATCAGGTCCGCAGTTCTTCTGAATATTCAACGAGTCGGTGTGGAAGTTGCTCCTGGTTTGGTCCAACACGGGCGGCACCACGTCGCCGGACGGCTGATTGATCAAGTCGTACGACATCTTCACCTCGATGGGCGTTAGCTTGTCTCTAATCTCCTCCTGATGATGGAAATTTAAGAATGTCATATATGGGGATTTATAGACCTTCTTCCAAAACATTCGTCTATGAACCTTTCCACTGTAATATTTATCACAAAGAAGAATAACGTCATTTCATGATGTTTTTCTTCTCCGCTAAGCGAATAAGTAATTTTAAAGGCATAGGTATGATTAGTTTGGTCAGATTAAATTATTGTTTTAATTGTCTATTTCCCTCATGATGGGGAGTGATTTAATTTACGATCATACTCAAATTATTCATCACTCACATCCAAGTACACCATCACGTCCTTGCATTCCTGCTGGCCTTGGGTCAGTAGTATCTGCGTCTTGTACGTGGTCTCGTGGGTCTCTGCTAGGAACAGGCGCTTGCTCGTTTTCTGCCTTGAGTCCAGGTCTAAGGTCACCTCGAATTCTAGAGAAAACATTATGGTTATTAGTACTATATTAGCAGTTTAATATTTTTATACAGTGTGAATTCTATTGGTATTTACATATATGGTTGTTTATGTACAAGTTCTAATTAAAACTCACTAAAAAGATATACGTGCAGCATAGACCCTGTCAAGCTGTTCCAAAGAAACAGTAACTCCTTTGAAAATGTCAGTTACTGAAATTGCTCAATCAGTTCTGACAGTTCCATGGAAGTATAGTGATTTTGGGTAACAGGAAAAGAGCGTCTGTACGGCACGTCGGCACTATTGGGTACAAAATCATAAACGACAAAATTATTAAATGAAAAGTTTAAAACTAAATATGGTATAAAATATTAACAAAAAATATAAACATCGATACTACACGAACATTTTACACAGATGGCCATGACGATGCTACTCCACTCACCGAAGTAACAGATATATCGTTCCGCTTGGAAATAAATAACATATTATGTGACACTGGAGCAATGTTACAACTCAAAATTTGATTATATTATTTGCGTTACTCGCTAAAAATAGTTTTATGAGTAGTAAGAAGTTGATAATAAGAATCTGATTTTCAATAGTACAAAGCTTAATTTTAATTGCATGTCTATTAGGTGAATTTAGGAAAATTACACCAGCATCTATTTCGTATTTGCCCACTGATACTTGATGATGAAAAACTTGCAGATTTATAGACAACGCGTTGATACATAAAAATATCCCCACTATAAACTTGTCTAGATTCTACTGATACTATAAAGGTGGTACTTACTGATCCGCTGGTCTACATTAACTCCGGTGTAGGTGAGACAGAACATGAAGCTCTGCGCACGCCACCTCAGTGCCGTTGGAGAGGTGGCAGCGCTTGTCTGTTAAAGAGATCAGCTTGCTGTCACCCATGAACTTGACGTCAGCTGTTACTTTTACCACTGGACGGGATCTAAAATCAAAAGACAGTACTTATATAATAGTGTTAGAAAAATCACCTTAGCATAAAGTAGTGGTTAAATGTGTAATGCAACCACAATCCATCGGTCATGCGATAATTGTAAAACAATTTAATTGCTTTAGCAAGAAATAGAATCCAACACCTCCTGCCCACAGCTTGTATGCTGTTACTAGACCAAAATAATCTATACAATAAAGAAACAAAAAAAAATCTTCCATGATAGTACCAACTTACTTCAAAAACACAACACTGTCCGACTTGTAAGCGCCAACAGCGAGGTCAGTATAGTTGTTATTATCCAGATCGACGCCTCCAGATAATGAGAAGCCGAAGGTGCTCAAGGTCGGGGAGATCTCTTCCGCCGTGATGGCCTGGGAGTACTTCTCGAGGATACCCAGCTCGCTGCCGTGGTAGATGTAGACTACACCGCGACCATTCTGACCTCCGTACGGCGCGCCTACTGCTATATCTGGAAAATGATATATGCTTTTCTAAGTTTTTTCATCACTCGTAAAGCTGAGAATGGTTGCCTAAAAATAGAAGTATATTCATTTAGAAGTAGTATATATTTTATTCGCAACAAGCGGTGATGCTTGAATAAAATCGGATTAAGTTTTATTTGTACTCGAATCATAAATAAAAGACCTTACCTCCAAATCCGTCGTAGTTGATGTCTCCCAAAGAGGTGACAGCCAAACCGAATCTGCCCCGAGAGATCTCACCGGTCCTGGCGTGGCTTTTGGCAAATAACTAGAAAATTTAAAAATCAATTACAATAAATCTAATAAAGAAGGTTATATAATATATTCATGAATCTTCAGGCACCTTCTGAAGATAAAGACATAGCAATTTTAAAAACTTATTTTGGAAGTCTGAATCTCAGTGAAGGTAATAATTAATAAAATGCACACTTACCCTATCAGTTCCTTGGTAGATGACATAAATCCTTCCATGTTCGTAACCATCGCTCCTGGTTTTGGTGTACATGGGAGCTCCAACGATGACGTCATCAGCGCCGTCGCCATCGATGTCTCCGGAGGCAAGACTGTAGCCGAAGTAAGCGCCGATCTGGGACCCGCTGATGTTCTTTATGTTCTGGAGTTCCCATGTGTAGAGGACAACCTGGATGAAGAAATTAGGTTGATGTAGTCGAAGAATTGCGCAGTTAGGCTTAATCACGCTAGTTTTGACATAGTTTTAATTAGAGTGATGATAGATTGGCAGAAAATAGACAATGATTTATTCATACAAGATTCGAAATGTAAAAAATGTACTAAGAGAAGATAAGATCTTTGAAATATAACTAGTATAGATTCCATTACAGATAATTCAAGCTATTTTATTCGATAAAATGGTTATGTAACTTACCAAACCCTTTAAATTAGCTCCCCTTGGTACACCAACGGCGACGCTTTGGATTCCTTGACCGGCAAAATCTCCCACAGCGATGGAATATCCCATGTAAGAATCATCATACATGGCTTTAGATTCAGGAGTGGCGATTAGTGCTGGCCGACCATTCATGGTCTGAGAAATCAGCTGACCTACAATGGAAATCGTGTTTAGAAGTTAGTAAAAGCACAGTTTTGTTGCCTCAGCATTTTTTAGGAAAGCAGTTGATGTAATTCTTTCTTTTCGTAGAGTTAGAAATAATGAAATTGTGAAGCAGTGATTTTTTTTCCATTTAGCCGATTCCATCAACAAATGGAGTTATTAAAGTGTTTAAGCTTGTAAAATCCATATTTGCCGACGTTAATTTTGCATTTTTAACTTCAGCATTTTGTGTTGTTATTTTGATTTATGAGGAAGATCTTTTTAAATTCTTACACAAAACCACTCAAAGCAAGAAATTTGGGATATATACCTTGTTAAATATACCACCAAATCGTTTACAACCAAATTATTAAAAGCCGATTTTCGTTTTTAGTTCTTTTAAACATGGACGCTGTTTGTTAAACTAAAGCATTGATTAAATCTTATTTCAGACACCCTATTTACAAGAAATACGATCGATAAAGATCTGTTGCGATATGGTGCAGCAGAAAATAGAGACGAAGATTCAGGGGCGAAGGGAGCTGCAGATATGATGGACGTTCATGGTCTTACTCCTTAGGATGTAGATGTAATTTTGTTAGCACAGGTAAGTGACGAGTCATAGCATCAAGTCATCGTGCAGATGAACTAAACATATTGTCTAATGGATAGAACGGATTATACAGGGTATCCGGTAAACCCACAGGGATGCACCATATAATTATGACTGTAGGGAAGCTAATGAGTTTCCATTTACGTCCAATATTGAAAGTTCAATATCAGACATAAACAGGCATACAGTTCTGTTTTAAATCAATTTGATTGTTCGAGTACAATTTTATAAGTGATATTAATAATTCTTATGTCAAGAGCTGACGATGTTAAATGAGTTAGAACAACACCGAACATAAACACAGATGAAACATTGATTTGTTAGTTTCCCTTTTTAATTTTCCTAAAATACTATACCTTTAAATTATATTCTCTATAAATATTACAAAAGTTTAAAAGTTTTTGGCTAAGATGTAGCTCTGTCAACTCGTATCTATTTTTTAAAACATGATTATAACAATTCTTTATTTGTAACATAAATAACCTCAACTCGCGAAATATTTTTTCCGCGTTCTTATACTCAAAGATCCAGACTTTACAGTATAAATTCAATAGAAACTACAAACTATCGATTAATATCCTTTTCAACAAAATCGTCAACTCGAACATATAAAATTGATTTGAAAACATCTGTGAATGGTTTCAGAAGGCGATTTTAGGATTATGCGCTGGGAAGCGACTCTATGTTATGGCTGTTACGAGTTAAAATGTCAATCTGTCGATACGTTAGCTCATGTTTACCTTCGTCCGGTATTTTCGGCATATAGTAGTGGAACTTTTCGTTCGGTTCTAATGAAAATGTTCGTCCTGTGGATTTGGATTAAAATTTCAATCAGTTTCGAGAGTTGGAGTTTTGAATCTTCTGGATTTGACATTAGTCAGTCATCTTATATTATCGTGTTGTGTTTGAGTTATTTACTCTTTACCACTTTCGTACTTATTGTCACAATAAGTGAGTATTTCATTTTCTTTCTCGCTGTATTATGGAATATATTACCTTCGAGTTCAGACGTAAGCGACTCAGCTACGTCTTTTTGTGATTTCAATAACATTAATTAACAAAATACATTCATCATTTTCGATTTTGTTCTGTTAATCAATACCCAAAAACAAGATAGACACTACAAACAATTCCCTGATATCCCTTTACATAATAATTGTAGTTATATTTACCTTGCCAGTAGAAGCTTCCCGGAGCACCCATGAATAAACGCTGGCCATCCTGGAAAATACAAAAATATTTTGAACAAAATGATACGAATAAGTATAATTAGCGAGATTGGAAATGATTACGATACGTTTAATAATTATATAGAAACCCTACGCTATTGCGGGCTGCCAATAAACGTTATTGATTTCCACTTTTTCTGTGTCACATAAAAAATCTAAAGCAAACAAAAAACATAACAATAAACTATTGAAAATTATTCTTATAATACAAATAATTTGGGTTTGTTTTACTGTCTAAGTAAACGCTAATTGTCTAATAGAGCGGTCATATATAAAATTCAAATGTCCAAACAAATAGCAAACAAAAAAGATTATAGGCATTAATTGTCTTATACGTTAACTAGCGAATAATTTACTTTATCATTACAAAACATGCCCTTCCACAAATGTTTTATCACAAAATGGCTTTCTTAATAAATCATTTAGACACCCTTAAATACGGGATGATCCTAATTGAGTGAAGTTTTTATAGACTAATGTTACATCACTGACATTAGATGTCCATTACTGGGCCATGGTTTTATGACGACTATCGTTTTTATGGTCCACTTATGGTAATGTAAGAGGTACATGCACTTATTGTTGGGTTAGATAAAATGGATGCGTTTATAAGTGTGTGAAATGTTGTTAATTCTTTTATGATTGTAGGAGGTAAGGGAAAAAAAACTTATATTTTTTATACGATAGGAAATACTCGATACAGTAGAGTAGGGAGTATAGATACATTTTTTTTTATATTGTTTTTTTCTTTCTTTGTTCTGCTGATTGTAGGATTTGACTAATTTAATTTCTAGGGATTATTTTTTCTTAGATTTTCTCAGTCATGGCAATTTAAGTGCTTTGCTAAAATACATTTCGATATTGTTGCTTCTAAGCTATATATTCTATCTTTGCAATTATCTATTAAGATATTAATAAAAGCTTTAAATCTATATATAAAAGAAAGTTGTGTTAGTTACACTAGTTATAACTGAAGAACAGCCAAACCGATTTGGCTGAAAATTGGTAGGGAGGTAGCTTAGAACCAGGAGACGGACATAGGATAGGACTTTTATCCCGTTCCCAAAAGAACGGGATGTGACATAAACCGTGGTATAACAAAACGAAATGTGGTATGGAGATAATTTAAGACCCTGGGAAGGTTATAGGCTACTATCCCGGGAAAATATATAGCGGGAGTTTTATCCCGGAAAACTCTTTCACGCGGGCGAAGCAGCGAGCAAAAGCTAGTAATTAATAAAAGCTAGAATATTCTGCGTTTTTTGTACATAAAACGCGGCATAGTCGTTGTACTTGATAGATTAATTTACTGCGCAAGATTAACAAAAACTTCTAATATATCTACTAAGTACTACTTATAGATGTTTCTTTAAAAAACATTGTTTCAGGTGCGATGTAAATACGAACAGATTTGTTTTATTTCTGTTTCATAATTTGTCAGCTCCTCCCTTATGGTGACAGTTTACTGTCTTTGACAACTGTGATTAAGTTACGAGAGGATAGCGAATTGGATCAACATTATAATACGTGTTGTTTAACAATTGTAATTATTACGCTCAAGATATTTTTTCCTTATAAAAATACATTTATATAAACAGGGTAGAAATACTAACTGAAAAAAATCAATTATTAATGGATCGCGGAACGTGAAGCTATTTTTTTATATATTTTTACCGACAATTTATAAAGCTAAGTTAAATAAAAACAATAAAAATACTAAGTATATTTGTTTTGTCTTAAACTCTCATATAATTCCGCTAATCGCTACCGCTTCCTCCTCCATCCTGGGCCACAACAAAAATCGGAAAGACAAAAAACAGACGTCTCCGATAAATCCCGGCGTGTGAACGTGCCAGATAACGTCGCTCGTTTCGGGTTACTACTCGAGACAGAGCAAAAAACATGTTAACATATGTACTGATGGTGGTCTGTGCTGTGATAACGTTTTGCAATTTTTTTATTGTTTTTTTTTTGTCATGACTAACTGTAGATGGTATTGTTATTGTATCCGTAAAAAAAAATGTGTGGTCTATGCGATGTGATGCACCACTGAAGTTAACTTCTTAAGACCCACCCTCGAGCAAATCGGAAAAACTTGAGGCCTTATATGAAAATCCAAATATAAGTACTGCGTTAAAAAGTTGTCATGGGAAATAGTAGAGTAAGGTAGAGTTACAGAAAACATATGTTACTTAGTCAACATAAATAACCCGAAAAACATCAATAAAAATGTCATCCACGTTAAGTAAAACTAATGTGAATTTCCAAAACTTTCCTCCACTCCTTACAAATCGACATCATATTCAAAATCTCCTAACCATATTTGTAGAAATATCAAACAACTTTTGAAACAAAAAATATAACCCTAAAATGGTAATGGTGGCTTTTAGATCACCTATACGCCGAACGCAACGTATGGCCGCACCAATGAATAAATATGCGCGGCTCCCTGCATGCCATATAAAGGGAGACAAGCGGCGCATGCGCACCGAGCGAGCCCTGTTTCGGACCTGTCACGTGGGAGCATATGTCAGGGGGTTGGACGTTTTATTCTATCTCTTTACCATGTTATTGGTGGTTGAATAATGCATATGATTGTTGACTCAAAATGGCTTTATGAAACGCATTTGATATATATCGGCTCAAATAACGAGAAATGACAGATGGTGCTTACATTACGAGTTATAGAATAAAACAGAAACGCAAACGCGAACGCGTATTGACGCGTTTTCATTTTAATGTTTTGAATATGTACTGGATCTGTTAATTCTTTTCTTTGGTAAGTAGCAAGCTATTTTGATAATTACTTATATCAAATGTCAAAAGTTCAGTTCAATAGGTTGTAGAAATATTTATGTACAGATATTTTAAAATGAAAAAGTCCAATAATAAATACCAATTATTTAAATACAGATAACCGCAGAAGATAATTTCATGTATTATTGCGAGGTTTATTTTAACAAACGCATTTCGCTACACACTTTATTACTAACATTTCTCCATTGAAAGGCAATATTGAAATTGCGATTGTATAGAAAATCATTAGTCGCGGTCGCAAAGGCCCGTTGCAGTGTGAAACGGAGGAACAAAAGCGACGGGTTGCCGCAAATAATTGAATATTCAATCAACCGACCATAAATATTGGAAGCATTTAAAATCCCATACGCTTTGCATACGTCCATAGAGAAAGTCAATGGGCAATAGGAATAATTTGTGGAAACATTTGTTGTTGCTTTCACAAACATTGCGTCATAGAAATAATTATTTTTTGTATAACTGCTGTGAAAAATATTTTTTTTAAATTTAACTCTACATATATTTTAATTTAAATGTTTATCTGCTTTTTAGGGTTAATAATCCGGCTTAAGTATTTGCATGCGCAATTTTCCTATAGTATCAGAATTGAATTATTACTATATCACTTATGATAAAAACCACAATAGTACAAGTATTACAGAAAAGATCGATTCTCAGTTGCATTTGATGCGAGGTCCAAATCGTGAGGAAAATGTTTGCCCGTAGTCCGTACCAATAGCAATTTATTGTTCCAAGTAAACTACTGACTCCAAGCCAAGTAACGTGCAATTTTCCATTTCTTGATACAAACCACAATTGCATTGCATTCCTGTATTTTGTACATGTGCCAAATGTCCCCGCTATCAGCAAAATAAAGTGATAGAGAAATAATACGATGAATAAGAAAATAAATCTCTGTAACTGAAAATAAAACGACGCCATGGACAAATCCGTGGATGTCGCGGCTGTTTCGCAGTTTGCGCGGGCGCATCGCTTTTCCCGCCAACGCCATTGTCTGCAAATGGCCGCCGTTTACGGGCGCGTTCCGGGACCCATGTTTGTAAACCTACAGGAATGCTTGACGTCGCAATGACAAGGAATTTAGCTCCGGGATAACAAAAAAAAACTACTGAAAGCATTAAACGTTTTCGGCGGCTTCGGGTGATATATCACGGAAGTTTGTTTTGACTTTTCTGTTTTAGTTCACGGTTTTAGTCGTTTATTAATTGGATCTCTACGCTACATTTATTAGACATCATTTCCTTGCCACCAATTCTGTCAATTGTCTCAACCATTCCAATTAATTTAAAATGCAGTTTAAAGTTTTTCTCTAAAAGCTTTTCTGTTTTTTGTCAGCAATGATTAATAAAGATTCGTAAAACCATAATTTCTGGTAATCCTTCCTCATTACTTTTGTATCCCTTAAATGATAATGACTAGTCAGAATTCTCCTTTGATCCCATTCACGAACAACGATTGCTAAATAAATAGTCTTTCCCAGCCCTCTAAAGAAATCTTTCCACAACCCAACAATAAACTCCGCAACACGCTAGCAACAAATCCCCTGTCCATCTACGGTAATAGTACATTGAGAAGAAAACCTTGCACATGTAATAAGTAAGTGGGACACGGCTGAATCATGGCGCCATTGAGCCTCAACTGATTTGGATTCAACACGAGCCGGCAATGAATTGCGATAGGTGTTCGCTAAACATGGCTTCTCACACCGGAAAATACAATTACTGATCTGTATTAGAGGCTGTACCACTTCTCTCCAGTAGTATCCTTTGCAGTCTCGTTTAAGTTTTAAGTACCTGTGTACTGCTACTGGCCATGGTCCTCTATGTTACTCAAAGAATTTCCTGTCCCAATTTTTAAAATAAAAATATTTTTACCCACAGCACGAATTCCTAAATTCCCTCGTGTAGATTCTAATTGCTTCTACGAGAAATAAATTACATTCGAAGTTTTTTTTTGCTTTCCCTACATTGATCAAATCGTGCTATTCATTAAAATTACAACCCTTTTCTGTCAACAGATTAATGCATTAAATATTCCATATTTAAAATTCTCAGTTTTAAATGCGAAACGCGAACTGCCGCATTTTTTTACCAGGCAAAGGTATCAAATACTCCTGCCGTGGTGGCGAGGGATAATAAATATATTAGAGTGAGGTTATGTTTGCAAGCGGAATACTAATTCAAATAAACGTATTTGTGACGATTATCGATGTAGATTAGTGAAAATATTCGTTTGTTACCGTTATTGTCAAAGTGTAATATGGTATGTTCACCCGTTATTGGTGTCTTTACTTATTCAAAAATAAAACATTGACTTAGTATTGAGTATTTTTTTTGTGTTTATTAAAGAGAATTTCAATGATAATATCGTACGACAATGTTGTACACAGTTGAGCAAATAGAACAACTTATTTTATACTAGCTTTTGCTCGAGGCTCCGCCCGCGTTATAAAGTTTTCAGGCTAAAGTTTTCCATTATAAAAGTAGTAGTTTCGGGAGCCTATGTTCTTCCCAGAGTTTCAAACTGTCTCCATACCAAATTTTATCTTAATACGTTGGGTAGTTTTTGAGTTTAAGACGTTCAGGCAAACGGATGCAGCGGGGACTTTGTTTTATAATATATTTTTAGAACTTTTAAGAGGAATAATCCCGACATACATCATTGTTGCATAACTTTAACTGTTTACGCAGCGCACGCAACGGAAGCTCTCAAAACTAATAAATTGTCCCCGTATTTGTAACATGTTTCATTACTGCTCCGTTCCTATTGGGTATAGCGTGATGATATATAGCCTATAGCAATCCACAAATAAAGGGCTATCCAACGCAAAAAGAATTTTTCAGTTTGGACCGATAGTTCCTAAGATTAGTAAACAAATATAATGAGAAAGCTTCGAACTGCTAAGCTATCGGGAGTTACACGTGTCATTGTGAGTCAACCATAAAAGATAGACATATGCTGTCGTGGGATATTTTTACATAATTTTAAGGAGAACATTTCCGTCATACATGATTTCTATGTAGCTTTAACCATTAAGGTTGCACACGCGACGGAAGCTTAAAAATGGAGTAACTTCTCCCGTTTTCCCAACATTTCCCTTCACTGCTCTGCTCCTATTAATTGTAGCGTGATGAAAAGTATACTATAACCAGCACAGGAGTATGAAAAATAATTGTACCAAGTTTCGTTAAAATCCGTCGAGTAGTTTTTGTTTCTATAACGGTTATACAGACAGACAGACAGACAGACAGACAGACAGACAGACAGACAAAAATTTTACTAATTGCATTTTTGGAATCAGTATCGATCCCTAATCACCCCCTGATAGTTATTTTTGAAATATATTTCATGTACAGAATTGACCTCTCTACAGATTTATTATAAGTATAGATAACTTTAAGTGTTAATATTTAATCCTAGTTTAAAATCCTTGGTGGGATTTAAAGATATTCATTCTAGTTTCACCAAAATACAGGAATAGCAAAATAATATATTTTACACAATTGTTTTTGTCAAAAACAGAATACTCGGCACTCTTGAAAATACGTGGTAAAATTTTAAATTAAAATAAAGTCTTGTTAATTTTTTTTCGTATAATTGCAGGAAGTACTCATTTTGAATAATTAATAGACAGGAAAGCGAATAGTTTTAGCAAGTTACCGCCGCGCAATCACATAACAATCACTCAGGCCATAAAGAGGGCGTTACACCGTCGCCGATTAAACTCAATTGTATCCCAAATGCGGAGACATAATAAAACGACAATAAATACTCGAGTACTATTTTCGAAATAGGAATGGTCGGCCATTTTGTTTGTTATTTTTTGCGCGGGACAATAAAAGTTGTTAATAATTCATAAGGTGCGCGGTGGCGGCGCGGCGGACGCGCGCATTCGGCTCACGTGCGCCCGCGCATCGCGCCATCGCATCACGATGCCTCTTACATGGGCAAAAATAATTCTATTCCCACGATCGTAAAATCACGATGTTTTACGTTACTCTCCTACATTTTTTCGGACGTGACACACTTTTTTTCGTGTTTAACTGATATTCTTTGCACGTATCCTCAGTGTCAGAGATGGTTTTATGGAAATTCTTTGACTGTTTTGCTGTGGGATTTTATTATCCGAACCAATAACATAAAATCATTATTTATGACCGAGTAACATCATCATTTACACTTCGTATAATACAACATTTATTGCCGTATCTTTATTTTAATTGTTGCCATATTTTGTTTTAAAATAAGCATATACTAATTAAATTCCTTAACACTAAATTTAACATGTCAAAGATACGTTAACCATGATAAATATTTGAAGTACTTAAATTACAAAGAATTCGGTTGCAATTACAAATGATTATAATAATGACTCCCGCGACATTCGTGCGAATTAACATAAAAAATACCGCGAATTTCACTCAAAATGAATCGAAACGTAATTTGGCATGACTAACACATTAATGGGCTTTATTTGGTCAGCCTTTGAGTGATAAAACAGTTACGGTTGATATTGCGTGAAAAATTGTCTTGCAAGTAAGGCACTCGCCACTGACATAAAATCTATTTTATGCTTGTTTAATTACTTTCTTAAATACATTAGTTGTAACTATGATGTTAACACCTTTAACGTTTTTAATATAAATAGCTTTAATAACGCTTAAAAGACCAACATAAAAATAGACTTTACCGAAGTATTCAGAGATAAAATATCAAATAAACTTTGTCAATATTTGCAAAAGTCGAAAATGGTTATAACTAGATTTAGGCAGCTAAATAAGGAAATGATAAATACAACGTACCTTAGATATGGAGGCGGAAAATCCAGCCTGACACACACCAGTCTTGCGCTGTCCGTGGCTAGCTGCGTAAATAAAATAAAATGCTTCAATATTTTAGGTTATTTTCATTATTGAAATAAAACAATAATACAATTTTATCTCTTTTTTATATTATAATTTTCTCCCTACGTTTCGAATATTTTGCAACCTTCGTGATCACACAGGGAACTATGATGTTGGTTGTCCGAAAAGTCAAATTTACAATATCTACATTAACATACTAACAAAAGATAGAAATTTACAATTATAAAAAACAAATAAGAGTCTTCGAAACGTCGGAAAAAAATTATAATATAAAAAACCGCTATAAAATCCGCAAAATAGGTTTATTTCAATGTCCAACATTCGCGTAATCATAAGAAATCATTAAACATTACGACTATTCTGGAGATTCCTAAAACTGCAAAGAAAATTATGCAGTTTAAATCCCAAACCTACTAATATGTACCATTTTTTATTTAAAACTATATTAACAGATGTTTTAATTATTTATTAGTCTACAACATTTTTTTAAAACATGGTCTTAATAATGTTTGTTATCTAAGTAAGGCGAAAATGCTCGGCGATGATTCCAAATGTCAGGAAACGAGCTGTCAATTTTAATTAAAGACCAGACAAACCTTGACCTTGGCCTTGGCAAGTTAATGTGATTTTGTGACTGAGTGTAAATATTATTAGATAATGCACAGACAACATCAATATTACATATACATATACATGCAATAAAATAAATAATTAAATAAATAATATTTTAAAATTTTGATTTGTCACTTTCGATTTATTTTTAACATATAAATTTGTCGTAATATCATTGTACCTGCTATGTATGCCAATTCCGCGCCAATTACAAATTGATTACCAATTATGTATCAATAATAATTTCTTTAATACACATAATTATATATCTACACATATACACGAAATAATAATGGAATATGATTTTTTTTGTTCAATGATGTGGATGGAACCTAACTACAGAGTGCGAAACATCCAACTTTACCTTCCGACATACTCACCCTCATCCAGCGAATAGTGCCCTAAACAAATTATATGTGTTACTTCCATAATACATATATAAAAAGCAAAATATAATTATCAATCATTCAAAGACAACAGAACGAGCATAATAATGCAATCATTCACGTTACTATGTTGTATGTAAGATTTTATGATCTTAGCCTAAAATAAATATGCTTATTGCTTATACAGAAATAAAACGCCAAAGATATGGCATATTACAGAATACAGTATGCATAAAAAGAAAAATATTTTATGATTATTTTACTTATGACTACAACATTACATTCAAAAACCTTTGCCATGAAAAAATATAAAAATGGCTCCTATAATACAAAAACATAAAACTCCGCCTCGAAACATGTAACGTTTCACTTTAACGATGTGTATAGTTATTTTTTTATACAAAAGCATAATCGTAAATCATGTTTCGCCGGCGGGCGGGCGATACGCCAATTTTACCGCGGGCTTCGCCATTACCGGCGGAAGTGAGCGCCACTTTTCGCGCGCTTTTGTAAGACGCCATGATAGCTCACTAATGTCATGTTTAAAGATGGCGGATTTATTATTTTAACGTGCCATCATTTTGTTTGCATTTTTGTATGTGGTTTAATTTTCTAATGTTCTGTAATTTTAGAAATAATTTTATTTTTAGATACCTCATTAATACTTAATAATTTAAGCAATACTAATTTATTCATAAGCCCAAACTTTACAGATAAGATTTAAGAATTAAAAAATAGTTTTGAAACAACCTTCTGAATTACGACATTTTTCTCTGCTTGGACATATATTATCGTTTTCTTGCCCATTTGCTCACCATAAAATTAATCGCTATATCGAAAATTACAAGGCAGATGACGTTAAATACCTTCATAATTCATTTTGCCATCCTACCGACATATTCCCGCCTTTCAAAGACCGTTGATAATGTGTTGAAGGTGTATCGGGAATAGCGAATTAATCTACACCGTTCACTAATCCGATTGCATCGTGCATTAAACCTATCATGCCATCAGCGAGGTAACTGCCTCGTGATATCGATCATGGCCGTAAACTCTTCGACCAGTAAAGCTATCTATTAGAATATTATGTGAACATTTTAAATAAGGAAATTCCAATTAATTCAAGCGAACTTTTTCATACTAAGTACTGAATGACCAGACTAGCAGTGGCTTGTTGAAAATTGAGTCTTATTTGCAAGAATCGTTTTGCACAACTGACTGCCGAAAAGAGCTAATAGCTCGCCTGGTAAACCAAGCAATAACCACGTTACCAGCTCTTCCAGAGAAGTGGACTTTGTATATTAAAGGGAGACTTTTACTATTTAAGACATTATATGTATGTACGTCTCTTAGCCAGGAAAGACCATAATAATTTCTGTATTCTCATCAGAAACCTTTCCAAAGTAAATGATACTTACAAGTCCTGCAAGGCGAGAACTCTGTGGTGGTGGCAGCGTTGGATGTCTTGGCGACGTAGCACGTTCCCACAGGATCTCGCTGGTTCATCTTGGCTGACACGTAGGAGACGTAGCGAGGGGCACAGGCCTGTTGAAGAACATGGTTTTAGAAACTTGTTTACGAAGACGTTGTAAAGGTGGTGGATTTATTATATAATATTAAAAGGGTACATAGTGAGGTCTTCTTTCTGAATTTTCTAGAGGAATCGTGGTATTTCGAGCACCTAGAAATATATTACCGTCTTTTGGTGCAGTTTTAGTTGGCACTAACCTACTAAGTTAACTATTGACTGTAAGTAGATACGTACAATTAAATAAACGTATTAAATAAACGTTGCAAAATTATTAAATAAACGTTGCAAAATAATGCATTTTTACCATTAGTAACTAAATTTTTCACTGTTTTAACATTTAGATTCTGAAACTGTGTTCCTGGGTTCGGTCACTAAATAAAAAGTATTTAATACTAGTTGACCCGACAGACGTTGTTGCCTTAACTATGAATTTTCAACACGCATTCTGTCTATCGCTGAAATTAACTTTTCTTAAATTTTCTAACGTTCCGCACAACTTCCTTAATTTTTTCTTTCATAAGATCCTTTTCCTGACAATAACAAACACAACAAAAAATAAACAAAAAATAACAACAAAAAATAGTGAAATCGGTCCAGCCGTTCACGCGTGATGGCGTGACCAAGGGAAATAGGGATTCATTTTTATATATATAGATTAAAAAAATATGTATTTCCGTATTTCGAATATCTTAAAACTTATCTCTAACATTTTACAAGTCACCATCGCAAAGTCTTTTTATACTCTATAATCACTTCATTTACATCCTAATTCCCTCCCATTGACCTTCCTGTAACTTCGCTTCCAGTTCCCGTGTTTGTATAAGGAGTAATATTTATAACTTTCATAACACCGTATCTTTTCACGGAACTAATGAGCTTCAAATAAACTTTCTAAATATGAACTAAACGTTTATATTAACTATAACATATACCAGTATACCGTGGTTTATTTTACGCTATATTTTAAAACATATTTTTTAATCAGTGGTGCGTATGTAATACTGGCATCAATAATTCATATGTAAATCTAATTGAAACTATTTTTCAGATTTTATCATGGCTTTTTATATCATAATTTTTTCCAAAAATAATTAAGGATATTAAATTCCAAAAAAAATTAAATTATAGGATAAAAGTTGCGATACAATTCGAAAAATAATTTAGTTCGATGTCTAATTTTCGTGTATACATAAGAAGTATATGTAAAAGTACTTTATTTTGAATATACGCTTCATTTTGCACATTTCAGGTCGTCCTTTCAAGTATTATAATAATAACCCTATTTTTCTACGATAGTAGAATCGTCATTTAAGTTATATCTCCATTATAATTCCAGTTATAATTCCATTTAAGGGACATAAAAGAAAATTTAGAACGAAGTCACCATAGCTTAAAAAATAGCAGCCAGAGTTAAATTAAATACATAAAATGAAATAAAATAACAATACATTTTCATGACTCAAAGTTGTCATGCCGATAACAAGATGGGGGCTGCGACGTTCTTAAAATAAATTTAATTACCACAACAAACAGCATGACAACAGTCGAATGAGCTAAAACTGAAGCCAGCCCTGTAACTCTCCTGTCGTGACGGCATAGGCGTATTTGGATTTATACATGGGGGCTTAAAACTTTCGCCTCATTGGTCTAGAACAAACGTACTTGGGCTGTAAATCGTTACGTTGGTGGTTGAATTTTCGGGCGGAGTATTTCAAATTTGCAAAAGATTTTCGATTCTAAATTATATTTTAGAATTGAATATACGTCTGTTATATCGAAACGCTCCCCTATATCCTAATGATGTAGATATAAGGTCAAGAAAGTGTCTGGTGTCTCTACGTATTGCTTTAAAGGCAAACAAAATAATAACCTAAAAGCGATACTCTACCGGTACATGTATGAGTCGAAGATACTTCAATTTAATAAAAAAAATGCCATGCCGCTAATAAATCTGTATTTCTAACTTTGCCGTTTTGAGCTCCATCTTAACCCGACCCTGTACTGCGCACGCGCTACTAGTTAATACTGAAGTTATAGAAAACGCAGATGGCCGGAAACCGCGCCGTTATGCCCGGTAATACCACATAACAACACAAAATATGTTTGTTTTGTTTCACTCTAAATAGTTCAGTCAAGGATTAGCTTGGGATTTGAACACGTATTTCATAATCAAGATGTTAAACACTCCATTTGGTATAATAACCACAGTTATTTAAAAATATAGTTGAGAAACGTATCATCACAAATTTGGACTACCTGCCTTTTTTATACGCTGTGAAGTATCCTTGAAACTAGGCTTTAAAAAGGTCTAATATAGACTACGCTTTGACCTTTTGGCCGATCTGTAAGCAGTGACCAGTTACTGTCAATTACTCGTATGCTGTCAAGCCTTTAAAGGTAACAAATTTTATCTCATCAACAATATGACTAACAATGACCACGAAAGTCAAAAATACCTTAAGATTAAGGTCACCTGATGACTAATGTAACAAGCACGCATGTTCGTAAACCACACGGTAATGTACAGAGATATAAGAATTAGTACCACAATCGATTACAAATCGATTAACCGAGATTATACTACGAAATGGTTTCTCGTACGATTGTCATTCTAAACTCGGATCCGTTATAGTTTTTATGAATATTTTACTAAATATTACCTTGGTTAGTACCAATCTGGAATTTGTGTCCGATATGGCGATAAGTTCGCCCCTATTACATCATAGGATGGAATACATACGACGGAAAGTGGTTGCATTGCTTACACCTCTGCCTACCCTTTCAAAGATAACACGCGTGATTGTGTGTGAATACTTTACAATTATTATTTTATAATCTATGTACTTTCGAATATTTAAACAATAGCTTTTATAGATTGATTTTAATTGCAACACACTGTCGTCCTTTGATTTCCTTTTTTTATAGAACTTCAGTGAAAATGAAAGCCATTTTTCACAAGATAAAGCTTAAAATGTGTCGGTATAAAGGTACTAAAATTTTTCGAATATTCTTGCATATACCTGGTGATATCATTATGACTTATTACACTATAGTATGAGCAGTGAGCATAAATTAACGTCTTAGGTCCCTGATTCACAGCGTGT
>NW_023595330.1:314880-369156 GCF_014839805.1 Manduca sexta | reverse complement strand
AAAACATTTATTAATGGACCTCTCAGTAAAGCAAACCTTAGACATAATTGTAGAAAACCTTATAAATCGTTGTAGATGTGTCTATCATGAACAGACAGCGAACACATTGCCCCATCGAGTATAAATAAAATACAACATAAATCAAGTTTAGGTACATATTATTTCATAGCTAGGTGCGCCTAGACTTCGAAAACGGGGAGCGCCACTGCAAATATTATCGTGAAAAATCTAATAACCCCAGCAAACACAGCAATAATACATCCAATATTTGCTCAAACACAAACATTGGCGGCCAAATATTGCCATAACAGAGCAAGAGTTGAACAACCCCGGATTCCGAGAATGCAAGAGTAAAAGATGAACATCCAAATTGGCCTTCAGAATGATGGAGCGAAGTGTTAAGGGCCCATCATTTCGGTAGCAGAAAAAGAGCAAAACGAAAACGTTATTAAGGGTCCGGCCGAATTTTTGCGCGTCAAAGGAGGGGTGGTAAAAACGGTTTACGATGCGCACGCGCACGAGTTCGTTTCGCTTTTTTATTAATTATACGAATTGCAGGTGTATGTGAGGCTGTAAAGTCATTTTGATTTGTGTAAAATGTTTTTGGAGTTTGTACCTACGTTTGAGTTATTTTTGGATACCTTTTTAATTCGGCTTGCATGGAACCGGACGGGTTGATTACGATGGTAGGTTAAAATAACTAAATTAAAATATATACATTGAACTCAAATGCCGCTTAATATTGAAAAGAGGTAAAGTTTTAAAATTAGCTTTAATACTTGGAAGTACTAAACACATGTTAAAAATTCTTTCATTATCATAAGTAATGACTAAAGTGTTACGTAAGCTATATTGCTGCCATATGCCATTAAAACGTTATGAAAAACACTACATTCCTAATCGGCACCATCACCGTCACAAAAAGTATAGTTACGCACAAAAGCATTACATAATCCGCTAAATCAATACAGACAGTCCACTAATAAACCCCGATGTACATCGGTGTACATGTATGTGTACATTCGAGCACATTAATATTTTCAACTGTCAAACACAACCACACACGTCATACACCCGCTACGATTCCGAGCGATCGGTGAGCGATCGCAGCGAATTCTCGTCTAATTGTCCGTTGACCTAAAGGCGATTGCTTTTGTTCTCCGTCCGAGGTGGTCCTGATAAATGGGGAATTCGAACAATCGTGTTTTTGCAGATTCGGGCCTCGTGCCGATGTCGCTTTTAAAGACTTTATTTAGTCGTTATGTTACGTATGTTGTGGGAATTTGAATTATGAGCGCGAGTGTAATATACAAATTATTTATCAAAAATTAGCAATAAAAGAAAGTTAACCTTTGATTACATTAAAATTAAATTATAAAAAAAAAACATTTTTTGTCGGTGATAATACATAAAGTATTTTATATTAAAATCATGTTTCGAGACTATAAGGATTACATCGTAGCCAGTGTAACTACTGGACATAATAAGACTTCTCACATTTCAGTATGGCGAGCGCAGTGGAATACCAAACAATACTTTTATATATCAAGGTGTTGGGCGGTGTTTCTACTGTTTATGGGCGGTATCGCTTACCATCAGGTGAACGGCAAGCTCGTCTAGTCATTCAAAGCAATAAACAAAACATTTGCTCATTGACTTTAAAATTATCACCTTTCGATTGACCTAGCCATTAGCCAACGCCATCGAATAAATAATACAGTTTTAAAGAAAACCATTTTGCTTGGGATGAAAAATGTATGACATTAAAAACATAGGATCGATTCAACAGGACCCCGGTCCAACCCACCCAGCGGTCGGGGAGAAAGCTAATTTTCAACGTTAACATAACCCCATTAATTGGCCTGTACGTGACGGGCCAAGTAATTACCGTACATCGTGTGTCTCGTTCCGACGCGTTCACCACAACACAATCCGTACAGATGGTTCGCTAATTCCATAATTAATTGATTGACAGATATTCTATTAGTCTTGAATATCATTAATTTGTGTTAAGGTAACTTTGTGTTTATATTTAAGTTCTACCTAACCCATTACAAGAGGTTATGAAAAGGTCTGGAGTAAATGCTTACGTACTTCTTCGGGTAGTTACAAAATATAAGCACAAATATTTCGAAGTCCAAGTAATGTCCCACCCCTTTTCCGGCCTTATTTTTTCTTTAAGGCTGCCTATGCATGCTTCTACTGGTGTGGTTATGTAACGGCGATGAGGGTCTCTACATCGATCCAATCCCGAGCAAATGATATAAGTAACCCATGCAAATATTATCCGACCTGGAAATCGAACCCAGAGATCGCCATACCAAAGCTCATATTTCCTACCACTAGACCAAACAAATAACAAAACCACATCTCCAATCTCATTAATACATATAATCCTGACATTGACCTTCTGTACTGCCTCGTTTGCGGCATGTTCTTGACCCCGGCCGCTTTTGATGCTGTAATGAAGGGTTTTATTAAATCAACGTCAGAACTCCATTAAAGGTTGCCCCGGACAAAAGATGGGCCCATCAATCACGCCCAGATACCGATATGGCGAGAGAAAAAAACGACAAAACAGAGACAAGACTGTTGACTTTTTCGTTCCTAATTTAAATGTTTAGACAAGTTTGTTTTGCCGTTTGTGAACTCCATTTTGTATGTCTTTGTCATGTATTTTTAAATTTGGAAGGTGTAAATGTAATTTGGTTTTCTTGAACACCAAGGAGGTCTGTATTGACATAATATTAATATGCTGTCACAGGTATGGGTAATTTATTATTTTTATGATGAATATGTTATTTTTAAGTCCCATATTCGGCGTTTGAAAATGTTTGAACAATATAAATGAATAATTTATATCTTCCTTTAATAAGTATTTCGAAACGTCGTTCCTTTTTTACTGTCATACCTCTAAGTTTCAAAATTGTCTAATTTTGTAATATTCTTTAACTGGACTTAATGATAGTTGGTTGTTATGATCAACACAAACGATATTTTAATGTCATTGATTCTGAATCTGACCAAAATTTTGGACTCATCAAATTCATTCCAAAATTACATAAACTATTGCTAATTCAATAACTCCCTAAACTGAACGAGAATACAATTTCATAATTTCAGACCGGGACAAAAAAATTCTTATCTAAAATCTTAGAGAAATATACTAAAAAAATATTGTAGAGTCTTATATCATTCCTTATTGATTAGTGCCAAGAACGAAGTACTCCAGCGAAATCTCGACCATCTTACGTCCATCAATAACACACGCCTAAGTTACGCTTCGCTTATTTCACTGGCGATCTTCACTAACAAATCAATTTTAAATATTAATGATAAAAGAACCTCTTCCAATGACTATCATCATGTTTTATGTTTCTTTCGAGGATGTTTGAAATGAGTTGTCAATTTTATTCAGAGTGCATTTTAAAACCAATTTAAAAGGTATTTTGCCATTGAGGAAAATGTTTGTGTTTAGTTGAATTATAATTTATAATTATTAAAAGGGAAGGATGTGACGGTGTTAGATGCGAAGAAACAGCAATAGAAATACTTTGAGTAAACATAAAAATGATACCAAACGTGTTGTTTTTTTTATAAATAATTTTGACTTCGGTTCCAACAGGCTGGTATAATTATGACGATTGTCGAGGGGTAATCGCCACTCGTGAGTCGACATCTTATTGGATCCTACTCCACTTCCCATTGGGTGCAGTGAGTCACAGCGATGATCAAATAAAAAAAATGCAGTATTTCTACGCCAAAAATATTATGCTAATAAGGATTGATATTATCCTTGGTATCAACCCTGCCTAAGGGGGAGAACACATCACAATCCATCATTAATATGATGTTCTAACCTCTCAGCAGCGAAGGATCAATTTCCGATTTTGAAGTACAACATGAATCCAAAGCAAATGTTAATTGCATCTAATCGTCAGTCGTAGCCGACAAAAACCATTACAATCTGTTCGACATGCATTTTTAAATCCTTTTACTGGTAAAACCGTATTATCAAGGTGGCCATTATGGGGATAAAATAGGATGGAGTTTTGTGGACGTGTGTTGGAATTTTTGGAAATTATTCACGGTCGTAGATGTAAGATAAACGGTTTGACATGGTGGTCGTTTTTTATAACGCGATTAAGTATTTTATCCTGGTAAAGTGGAAGCCAGTGAAGATGGGTCCTGACAGGTGATAGTGGCAAGTAAAAAGAATAGTGGATAAAGGAAGCTTTAGGGTATTTTACGTCCACATACAATTACCAAAATTGATGAGAAACCATAAGCCTCCGTAACGTACTCTCACCGTTTTGGAAACCAATAATTACCTGGAACCAAACAAAATATACATTAACACATTACAAAACTTATATCTACAAATATTACAAACCATCATTTTAGCAATTTGATCATTAGTAAAACTAGGGATTCTTTCATCCAGATATTCCAAAAACCCAAGCACCAAAATAACCCATGCATTCCGGAACATGAATCCAAACACCCAACAGGACTCCATCCATTAGACGACGTTTCTGGACGTTTTTACAGCGACATCAGTCGTGGCCCTAATTGCCGTGACTGTCAGGGGATAAAAAATGATGCGTACTCTGGAACGACACAGGAATGTCCATTAGATCATATCGGGGAGCTCGTGAGCACCGAAACGGACGAAAAAAGGATAACTCCTGGAACAGTGGTTGTCAAACGTTGTTGGACAAATGATCGATTGGTTTTTATATGGCAAATAATGGTATCAATGCTATTTATAAACACCCTACGACAAATGATCATACATCCTTTACCTACATTCGTCTATACTAAAGATGCATGGAAATTACTCAGCTATCCGTATTCTTCCCTACTTTAAACGTGCTTTACCGTTCTGTTTTATTTTTTATTGCTTTAACGACGAAACGAGCTTGCCATTGGCCTGATGGTAAGCTATACGACCACTCCATAAACAGTAGAAATACTATCCAACACCTTGGATTACACAGTATTGTTTGGTGTTCCATTGCGCTCGAAATCCTGAGACATGGGATGATTTATTATGTCCAGTAGTTACACTGGCTACAATGTCCAAACCGAAACACAATAGTGATAATGCCGAAAAAGACATTGCGGTGGTGCCTACCCAGGCAGACTGTCACATATGATAGACCTATCACGAGTTCTTGCCACATCTAGTACAGAAGATGGGTTAAGTTCTAAAGCAGGCGCTATCAATAAAACAAAAGCTGTTGAGGCAACTATACTCTCAATAGTAATAGTATTTCTAGGCGACAAGATCACAGCGTCTGCGTGTCTCCTAAAGGTACATAGGACCAAGATGTTTTGAGAGCCATTGCCATGCGTTGTTTATAATGACACGAGGTATTGTTAGCCACGATTTCGTGCGCGTGTTTACCTTTTTCCACGTGAAACGTTTTTGTTGTTTAATTTTTCATCATCAGTCCCGTATTATATACTGTCCCACTGCTGGGCAAGGGCCACCTCTACTACTGAGAGGGAATAGGCCTTAATCCACCGCGCTGGCCTAGTGCAGATTGGTAGACTTCACACACACTCAAAATTCCTATAGAGAACTTTGTCGTTGCGTAGTTTTAAAGATTTAAGCATACAAAGGTAGGGACAGAGAAAGCGACTTTGTTTCATACTATGTAGTGAAACTACGTTCATCCCTACCTACCCCTAATAAGAAATATATATATGAGCTTTACTAGAACTCTAGTTAATTAACATAATTACAGTGTATACGAAATATCCTTGCACTGCACCCGTTACCGGTAACAAATCACGCGTAAACCTTGACCGTTCATGCTCCGTTTCCACATCTAATATAACAATACCAGACGTCCTGTCT
The DNA here is from genome assembly GCF_014839805.1 of Manduca sexta. Taxonomy (NCBI): domain Eukaryota; kingdom Metazoa; phylum Arthropoda; class Insecta; order Lepidoptera; family Sphingidae; genus Manduca; species Manduca sexta. Next base: position 363,290 of record NW_023595330.1, on the reverse strand, counting down.
GTCTGTTTTGACGCACGACTGCGATGTCAAATGCGCTTGTGAAATTCGGACTTGTATTGTTGCCAAGTAAATTAATAAGTCTTAGTTAAAGTTTAGATTAAGTTAATGTTTTGAAGTTGTTTAATTTACTCGCTCCATGATGCTCTTAGCTTTACAAGTTGTAGAAACACCATCTGAATATATGTTTCAATCAAAATACTTATTTACGGCATGGCATCACGAAATTATGATTTTCTTCACCTATCAATTTCTTGTGGTACGCGGTATTCCAAAATTACTTCATCTACATTTCCTAAACCATAACCACATTATAGCGTCTATTAGACGTTTTTCTCACCACAACCCAAGCCCGTTAATTAATCAATCACACAAACAAATAAATATTGCCGAACCTTGCGACCGCAGAGCCAAAGCTTGCGCCATGAACAAATACGATAGTTCACTGAGCGATGCGTGACCGCTGCGCACGCGCCGGCACACGCACTACGTGACAGGGACGGATTTGGGAGCGTAGAATGGAGGTTTTAGGGCCTAATAAAAAAAAATGAGTATTGTTGGGTGTAGAGTGTTTAAATAACAATATAAAATTGAGTGTTTTACAGTAAAACAATCAAAGTTACTGCTGTGGTATACAGACTAAAGTATTTTTGACAGACTTTTCTTATGATCGACTCATCGGTACTCAAAGAGGGAGTCAGGAGTCTGAGTCAGGGCTCCAAGATAAATATTACTTTAATTGGCAAGTCTTTAATTCCTTTTTGGATATTACGGGATTGTTAGCAATGCATAATGCAGACATCCACGGCTTGATTAGTATCTGTATGTCAGACTATATTTATCTATAAATTAACACAGCAAACTCTAACTTTACTGCGTTGTCCTTTACGTTGAATACACGTATTACAGACGCGAATGATATTTACTTCTAAACCATTAACTGCATTTGCACATTCCGGTAATATCAAATATTTTAGTGTTCCGAAATCACATGTACTCTTACGCAAAACTACGTGACTGTTAGACTAATGCGTTTACGTCGATATGCTAGAGAGATAAGTTATGCTGAGACAGAACTTAGGCCGTTATATTCTTATATTTCTTCGAGTGCAATACTTATAATTAGATGTTTATTTTTTCTCAGTTTAGAACATATTATATAACAGTTGATAAAGTTAGTAAATAACATTTTGCGACTTATTGGTAACATTGGTTACATTTATACAAATCTATCGTGCATCAACAACGTTGTATGTTCTGTTGAACCCAATACAACTCTTCAGTTTACTGATTAAGCCCTTAGATAACTTTCTTATACCTGTTTGTCACGCTTTTTTATAATAAATAACTTTTTTAATTATTTTATTAATTAATACTTTTTAGGTTTTCGTCTATGAAAACCTAAAGTAATAATAAAATAATTAAAAAAGTCAATATAAGTTTACCAATTATAAATATTTTCGTGATTAATTTATTCATTGTGGTGAAAATGATAACTTGTTTTTGATTTTTTTTTACTTACCGATGATTTTTTACCGTTTCGCCAATGTAGGTAACACAAATTCCGAAGTTCTCAAGCCCCCATAGCATTATCTGAATCCGCACCCGCCTGAACTATGAACTCGAATACAATAATCATCGATCATTACGCGAAGATTGATCATTTCGGTACCACGCCGTAACCTAAGGTCCACAATACAAATTTCGAAATAAATATTAATACAAATTGTAAACATTTTATTGACGTTTACAAATCTGCTGTTGTGTTATACATTTTGCGTTCAAACGATAGGAATATTTGTCTTGAAATGTTAATATTGATTACAGAAATGAAACTCTGTAAGAAGTTATATATTCACACCAGGCGGACATAATTCTGGCGACTTTCGACCATCGCTGGTTTTTCGACTATTCTATATACACATCAGGTCCCATACAGTCACACGAAAAAAAAAAGAAAAAAAAAATGCATAAAAATATGAGTCATGTTTCTTCCCTTACCACAAGGGGCTTATTACACCCTCTACATATCAATATCACTCTAATTACTGGCCAGAAAAGCCGTGTGAACGTCTTTTTTAAAAAAAAAAACTCTAACGACATGAGAACTTTAAGCCATATCGAAAACCGCAAGCCCGGCATTAAACGGAGATCCGCGGGTATACGACACTTCCTGCGGCCACCGCAAGAGGGCGTTATTAAAAAATAATGCCAAGCGCGATGCGTTCGCTGTTATTAAGGGTTCTGTGTGATATGTATTTTTATGGAGTTATTTTTTAACAATAGGAATTAGTATTTTTCTTGCTATTCCACACTCGTAATTTAAGCTTAATTTACACCAAATTATTAAATTTTCAACTGCAAAATCAGTCAAGACTTAAAGAAATAAGTAAATACTATTCCCATAATGCAAATTCAGTAAAAAACGATTTAAACAGATAATAGAATAAATTTGCTGGTGGTAGGATAAATTTTATATCTCCCCGATAGCGTACCGTACACAAGGTGTTAAAACCCGCCATAGTGGCCCACGTAAGTGTGTCGCAGTTCAGGATCATTCTGTGTATATCCGGTTCCAACAGGCCGACATAATTGTGTGGACCGCCGTGGGGTAATCATCTCTCGTCAGTCGACATTCTATTAGACACCACTCCACTTACCATTAGGTTCAGTAGCGTTATTCAGACGTGCACCTATAAAAAACCAACACATTCTACATTCTAATATTCACCAGCAACACATTGGTTCCACCAACAGCAGAATCGAACCCTAACTGCTACACGTTAGTCCACAAGGAACCCGATCCTCGCAGGCTGGCCGGCGCAACCACACCGTACGTGACGCGGCCGGTAAAAAACCTTTTAACGATCCTCGGTATAGCCGCGGGAGATTACACGCGCCTGCGCCGCGCCGACCTGATACAAAAACTTACGTACAGCGCTTCGTTGCTCGAGTTGTAGGAATGCAGTGGTCTAATGGTAGCGCAGGCTGAAGCGTAAGGGTTTGGATTCGATTCTCAAGTAGTTTTGTAAAGTTAGTGCATTAAAAACTACAATTGATGCTACGAGATTGGTATTGTAGTCTGATCTATTTCATGATAGGCGGTCACTACCTTTAGATCACAATTATCAAATGTCTCTTTACACATACTTCAATTTCGGAATAGTGATTTTTGCCATATTGATCTCTTGAAACATTTTTGAACCGTTTTTGTTACCCGAATGAAGAATAAAACTGGCAATAAATTTCCAGACTTAAGATCTTCAATTTAGATGTTATTTTATGTTTTTCACGCGTCAAAATTGCCCAACATAAATAACACAACATAGAATCAGACGATAACATCCCACTGTCAAAATTATCAGGAAAGCGCGAGACAAAAATAGATGCAAAAAACGATGCGAACGATCGAAAGTGATTTACGACATAGTGCGCACCGTAGCATTTTCCTTTCATTTCATCGGTCGTAAACTTCATATGCAAATTCAATAATAAGTGGGGTGTGAGCTGCGCCCGCGCATGTTTTTTGATCTTGCGAGGAGCTTCGTAATTGCCAGGGATTGGCGCTCACGAAAAGAATATTTCCATAGTAGCGACAAGTAAAGGTTTGTGTTGATCGTATATTAAATTGGCTTGGTTAATATAATTACCACCACAGATGACAGAAAACTAAAATTCCTTTTACCGACCACAGAAATTTTCAGTAAATCGTTTGCCAGATGACAATCGTCACCATTGCCTACAGACCAAACAATTACAGTATCGTATATAATGTATGACACTGGTTTGCTTCAGAAACAGTAGTACGCAAAAGGAGTGTATTAAATCTAGTAGCTAATAAAAGCCATTTCAATTCTAACTTCAGATAATCTTAGTCCAATGTACTGTCCCATCTGTTTTCGTAGTCTATGAGCTCGTTACGGCGTGTGACTATACATATTCTATAATCGTATGACTGGGACGCGGAAGATCACCGGGGCAATAACAAAGCGGCGCGAGACGAATCGTACAGGATTTTATTATATTAGGCCTGGTTCACACTATCGACGTTAGGGGGTAACATGGCTGAGGCAATTATAATCATCTCAGCAGAAGTTTCCTAAGAAATTATACACTTACGTGTATTTCTAGTTTATATTTCTGTTTTATTATTTATTGATACTTAAGTTATTACACCTGATATTAAACACAGTGTAGTTCAAATATAAGGCTCACTAATAAGTCGTTTCTTTCTTCGCCCATGGCCGCCAGAATAATACCAAGCTTGCCATCCACAGTCGTGTAAAACCACCTTTAAGGGATCGGTGACGTTCCAACAAAATGTAGGATCGCAATTAACTTAGGAATGTTGTTAGGCATTCATTACGCGGCGCATCTGCGATTACACGCTCTTTGATTGGATCCTGGTTCAATTGCATTTTTGTCACAGATTTGAATATTACGGGACCGTAGACTTATGTAATTATATACGCTTTTAGCATTAGAAATAATATCAATATTTCTAGTTATAAATACCAAGAAATCTGACATTATATGTAAGGATCAGCTCAGATTAGATGGAAAACTACTTGAATACGAATTTCAATGTTATTAATGTACTTAATTCAGAATGTAACTAAACATAGAAACCTTTTTAGAAACAGCGAAGATATTCGCAATAAACCTGCTTGTATGCTTTATGCATTGGCATAGTAGGTATCTACATCCTAAGAAAAACATAATTATAAAAATTAAAAATGACCCACCAGAACAATTCTTCAAGTGTTCCTTAAATCATATTCAAATCCCAAATGTAAACTCTCAGCTCCTCCAGACTATGTAATCTCTCGGTCCCTATCTATCCAGGAGGCGAAGAGGAGGGGCGGCCCCGGGGCGATCCTGATTGCAGGCCACAGCATCGGTAGCTAACTACCGGTCGTACCGAGAAAATGATTTACGCTGGAGTAGATCTAACACGAAGATGCAAATCACCCGTGATTAATTTATAGGTACATACACACACATACTCACGCCTTTATCCTTGAAGGAGTAGACAGAGGCGTAACTGGTGAACCCACTTTCCGCCGTGTGCATTCCGTCCCATAATATGATAGGGAGCGAGCCTATCGCCATATCGGGCTCAATTTCCAGACTCTTGGCTAATACTGAGTAGAAAAACCCAATATAACTTTGCCTGACCCGGGGACCGAACCCGAGGCTTCAGCACTGCAGTAGTACCGTGATACAAATACGCCAACGAATTTACTAATAAAAATGCATACTACATAGTACACTAGGTGCTGCTCGTGGCTCGGCTTCTATGAAATACCTTTTCAAGGATGAAAGTTCTACTTTTAAGGTATAAAAAGACCCTATGTGTCCTTTTAGGACTAGGTTATTTTCTCAGTGAGAGAAGGCAAAAGAGTTTTGCAGCTCATGTAGCCACAAACGAAATCTAAATACTTTCAATTGATTGGTATAATTGACTGTAATATATTTAATATTGATAAGCTATTAGAAGCAGGTCTAATGAGAGGGATCCTTTTCCGCCCTGTGGAATGGGGGCGTTTGGAGAATTCCACCACGGTATCCCCTGCCTGTCGTAAGAGGCGACTAATAGGGGCCACGAAGGGGGTCGTCGGCGGGCAGCAGGGGGCTGTCCGCCCTAGTGCATTTTTGTGCATTTTGCACATTTTCGGTTGACCCCGGGATGGACGGCAGTGTGTCGTTGGCCTCATACTGCCGTAGCCGCCGAAGGCGTCCTTTGTTGCGCGGAGGCTTCTGAGATATATTCAACATTGTTTTCAATGCGCTCCTTACAAAATGAATTCCAATTACTTCCAAAATAAAGTTTCTGAATTAATTATTACAGAAGGCAGGTCAGCTTATAGATAGAGCAAGACTTCACGATTACCACCTCACTTGCATCATTCGATACTCCATCTTATAATTACACTCCATTAAAGTCATCTCACTAACCACATCGCCTAAAGCATCGTGCTACGTTTCAGTGACCGATTAATTAATAACAGGCACGCATCCAGACCGGTGTGAGGGGCCCATAGCCCCCCACTAGCGGGGTACCGTAATTGCGGTTGCGCACCTGATATTTGCGCACCTGCGCTTGCGCAACCGGCCGCGCATCCCAAACTTGCGACACCGTCTGGCGAGAACAGTGAGGCAATGATAAACGTTGGGGAAATGTGTGGCGCAATTTGCGAGGTAATGGCTAGATGGGACTTGAGGGCACGACCCGGTGGCCCCGAACTACTGTGAACATATCATTGAAAGAGATCAGTCTTTGTATAATGCCATAAATTATATGTGTTTAAGCATGAAGAATGTATTAGTGCTTTTGAAGACACATACATTGACAGCTCTTAATATTATCAGCATCGCCAGCGCAATCCACCGTAACGAACACATCATCATCATCATCATCATCATCAGCCTATATCTTTGTCCACTGCTGGACATAGGCCTCCTCCAATATACGCCATTTTACCCTGTCTTCGGCCTGTCGCATCCAGTTCTTACCAGCGACCTTTCGCAGATCGTCACTCCACCTAGCTGGAGGGCGTCCTACACTACGTTTGCCGAGCCGTGGTCTCCACTCAAGAACTCGTTTACCCCATCGGTTATCGGTTCTTCGACAGATATGCCCTGCCCACTGCCACTTCAGTTTGCTAATCCTGTGTGCTATGTCGATGACATTGGTTCTCTGACGAATGACCTCGTTACGAAGTTTATCCTTCAGAGAAACTCCGAGCATAGCACGTTCCATAGCTCGCTGAGCGACTTTGAGCTGGTGGACCAGCCGTACTGTGAGCGTCCACGTCTCGGCACCGTAGGTCATGACAGGTAGGACGCACTGGTTGAAAACCTTCGTTTTCAGACATTGTGGTAGAAGTGACGAGAAAACCCGACGCAGTTTGCCAAATGCGGCCCAGCCCAGCTGGATTCTCTTTTAACCTCCCTCTCAAGGCTGTTTCTTCCTAATTGCAGAATCTGCCCAAGGTAGGTGTATTCCGAAACAACTTCGAGAAGGTGGCCATTGACAACGATAGGTCTTGGATCTAGGTGGTCATTGATCATAAGTTTTGTCTTATCCAGATTCATTGTTAGACCTATTCGCTGTGAGGCCGAAGCTAGGCTGTTTAGCATCTGTTGTAGTTCCTCCAGTGTTTCTGCCATTATCACTATGTCGTCTGCGAAACGCAAATGCGAGATGTACTCACCATTTATGTTAATGCCCATACCTTTCCAGTCCAGAGTCTTGAACAAATCCTCCAGTGCGCTTGTGAACAGTTTTGGGGAAATAACATCCCCTGTCTCACCCCTCTGCGCAGCTGAATGGGTCCCGACTGCTGGTTCTGTACTTGGACACACATAGTGGCAGATTTATATAGACATCTCAGCACTTCGACATAGCGATAATCTACTTGACAACGCTGTAAGGATTCCAGGACAGCCCAGGTTTCGACAGAGTCGAAGGCCTTCTCATAGTCCACAAATGCCAAACACAGGGGCCGATTATACTCCTCGGATTTCTGTATAATCTGCCTCACTGTGTGTATGTGGTCTATGGTACTGTATCCTCCGCGAAACCCAGCCTGCTCCGGGGGCTGAAACTCGTCGAGTCTCCTAGCGAGGCGATTCGTGATAACCCTGGAGAACAACTTATAGACGTGGCTCAGGAGTGAGATGGGCCTATAATTCTTTAGAAGGGTTTGATCCCCCCTCTTAAAGAAAAGAACCACCAGACTCCTACTCCACGCATTTGAGTTCTCCCACAGTGTAGAACGGTGTTAAACAGCTTTTGTAGCTCCTGTATGACAGGAAGGCCACCTGCCTGCAGGAGCTCCGAAGTAACTCCGTCCTCACCGGGGGCTTTTCCATTTTTAAGTTGTCTCAGAGCCAACACGATCTCGCCTTGGTCGATTTCTGGCAGATCGTCGCTGTAGTGGCGCGTCAGGGTGGCTCTGGGATCATGGTCGACATGCCGTGGATAAGGAGCATGTGCAGCGTATAATCGACCATAAAAGTCCTCAATCTCGGCAAAAATCTCCGACTGTGACGAAACGGTTTTGCCCTTTTGTGTCGTTAACTTCGTCAGGTGGCTCCTTCTAAGCTGCTGAGCAAATACCTTAGACCCTCGGTTTCGCTCTATCGCTTCTTCAATGAGGCGTGTATTGAAGCTCCGAAGGTCTCGGCGTATCATTTTGCTATGCGCCTGTTAAGGTCTGACCTCTCTGACGAAGTAACTTGGGTGCTTTCGCGTCTATTTGCCATAAGCCGTAGAGTCTCATCCGAGAGTTTGGACTTTCTGCCTCTACGCTGCATTTTACAGATTTTGATGCCCTCTCCCTTAAGCGCATCAACCAGATTGTGTAGGATCTCGTCAATATCTTCAGAGGGTGCCAATGCAGCGAATCTATTTCCGAGCATTCTCTGGAACTTTTCGGAACCCGCCATGATTTGGAGTGGATTAGGTCGGAGCGTGGACTTCATGAGACGGCTTCTTTCAAGCTTAATATCGATATTCAGAGAGCCTCGTACAAGTCGGTGATCGGATCCGGTATTAAACCTATTGATCACTGAGACATCTCTGAATATGTGCTTTTTGTCCGTCATGATGAAGTCGATCTCGTTCTTTGTCACAGTATCCGGACTTCGCCACGTCCACTTCCTCTGGGGTCCCTTTTTGAAGAATGAATTCATCAAAAAGAGCCCCTCTTTCTCAAGAAAGTTTACGAGCATTTGTCCTCTGTGATTCCGACATCCATAACCATGTGGTCCCACTCTGGATTCGCCGTGACTTTGGGTTCCCACTTTAGCGTTGAAGTCCCCCATAACAACGTTGAAATGGGCCTTTGTGGTATTGTGCAAGGCTTTTGATATGTCCTCGTACATATCCTCCACGTCGTCGTCCGAATGTGTCGAAGTCGGTGCGTAGACCTGTATGATCTTCATGGTATATCGTTTAGATAACCGAAGAACCATATAAGCTACCCTGGTCGACACACTGGAAATTTCTTCAACGTTGTTAGTGAGGGCTCTATTGACGAGAAAGCCTACGCCACCCTGGGATATCCTATCGCCTTCGCGGTAGTATATAAGGTGGCCCGAGTCTAAGGTGATAGAGTCCTCTCCCTCTCTACGGACTTCACACAACCCTAGGACATGCCACCTTATGAACGAACACAACTAACTCTTTAAGTTCAAATTTATAATTGCTGGTGGTAAGATGTATTTTATATCCGCCCGGATACACAAGGTGTTAAAACCCGCCCATAGTGGCTCACGTAAGTGTGTCGGGTTCCGGGATTAGCCTGTGTATATCCGGACAAACAGGCCGGCATAATTGTGTCGACAGTCGAGGGGTAATCTCTTGTCAGTCGACATTCTATTGGAGCTCACTTCACTTACCATCAGGTACAGTGCGGTCACTTTGGCATGCACGTATAAAAAAATCCTAAAAAGTCCATTATTAAGTAATTAAACTAGTACACTTCACTCCCCTCTCTACTGATTCGACACTTAAGTTTTAACTCCTTTTTCGATAATTATAGTAGCCTCACTGTACATTTTAAAACGAATTGATCTTTTAATAAAATTTAATAGCTTGTAATTAAATTTAACAGCAGCCTTATAAATTAATACCAAATGCATTGTTTGTAATTACGTACGTTGCACTCGCACGACGGATTTGTAATTTAAAATTTTAATACACTGTAATTTAAGGTTATATTGTGAGGTCGCCGAATTGTTATTATAATTAATTATTATTCATCGATAAACTGGGAGACCTCAATGCCAATAATCAAATTACTAACAGTAATTAAGTTGAATTAATAAATATTAATTTTTCACGCCATCGCTTCACGCATGACAACCTGTAAATGGTTTTTATTAGTATCTCATTGATTTGTTTGTCATCACTACATAGTATAAAACAAAGTCGCTTTCTCTTTCCCTATGTGTGCTTAAATCTTTAAAACTACGCAACGGATTTTGGTGCGGTTTTTTTTTAATAGATAGAGTGATTCAAGAGGAAGGTTTATATGTATAATAATAACATCCATTAAATAGTCACCATTGCATCCGTGCGAAGCCGGGGCGGGTCCCTAGTTTGGCATAAAACTTTCAAAATTTATTTCAAACATAACCAATACAACAAACTATCAACTCGCTCCACAAACCCGTAGCGAACAAAAACAACACCGCGACCACGGCCCGAAAACACCATCATAACATACCGTTACAACATAAAATAGGATTCCTTCCTCATATTCAAAGATTACCCGTCCCGTGGGAGGGCGTCCCGCATCCAGGGAACGATGCCGCGTCTAATCCCCGGGATTATCTTCCGCGTCGGCGCTTTTGTGCTCCGGCCTGATAATCAAACCCGCACGTAATGGGCCCACGAACTAAGACACCAAGTTACACGCAACCGAGATAGGCGATTTGAAATAACAATATTTTCGGTATTGAAAATGTGGGAACGTAGTATGCAGTGTTTTGAAACATGCGATCTGATTGAGCTGTTTTGTTTATTTTGGACATGATAGACGTGTGTTATTTCGCAAAATAAATGTAGAGTCAGCCACAAATGTTGGACAAATTATAAACTTCAATACGGTTTTACACATTAACTATATTTGAAATATTCTTTTTCTAAAATAAAATAAATCTTATGGAGTTTATTTTACTGAGGAAAAAAGATTTGTTGATACCAACAAAAAAGTTTAAAGGCGATTTGTCTTTTTGAATTTTAGCTATTATTGTTGCTAACTAAAAAATGACGCAACAAAATAGTTTGTTACGAAATATTATTACGATTTTTTTTCGCTTACATCTGTGTTTTTATTTGAATACATTAAGTTATATTATTTGGTAGAACGAATCTAATAACACAAACAAAACAAAAACAGAAGAGACATACAATTTCGAAACGATATTTGAAAAAAATAATTCGTTATGTACATTAAATTTCAGAAATTACGAGATACACAGAAAACACGCATGACTTAAAAATAAAAATTCCATGCCCTAGAAACGAAGTCCGCTAAACCAATTTCACCGTGATTTTACTCGCACATGTAGTCCTATTTACCACGAAATGTATTTTACTAGTTTTCACACATCTTGGTAGAACAAAATGACAGCTCTAAATTCATATTCCCAGTTATAAACAATTATGCACTAAACACAGAAAGGAATTCAAAATTCACACGCACAGACCACTCCATTAAATAAGGGCGATAGAAACTACCTCAAATCCAAATAGGTTTCACGCGAGAATATTTTCACAACTAATGAAGTACTTTTTCTCGAAGAGAGATGAAGGCGCATTGAATACATCTTTCATCTCGTTAAAGCTTTTTGCATCGTAAATAAATAAACGTAGACCACAATACACTAATCATATTCTACTGTAATATATTCCGCGGTGGATTGTTAGTCATACCGCTCACGGTACAACATAAATATATCGATGTTTATGTTGAACATACACATCGACGAGTGTGTTGATATTTTGATATTCAAATATAATACACTAGGCATTGAAGTTTGCAAATATTGTGTTTGTAATTAATGGAATGAATTCACAATTTTGAACGATAATATTGGAGTGTTATTTTATGAAATTCTAATGTGACTTTCATATTATTGCATAATGCATTTGCATGCTGCAAAATGGATTAGCCTCAAATTTTACAACTAGCCACCTACCTAAGTCAGTCAGTGTCCAATATATAGAATTGAAGGGGGAATTAAAAAAAATAAACACTTCCTTCTAATAAAAAATTGAGACTTCCAATCACTTTAAATACGATAAACCACATTTAAATAGGAAAGGTGTGATATAAAATACAAGAAATACACACCTGTAGTAATCACTTAACGGTTATAAATTAACCGCTAAACAGCTCATATTAGTGAAAGCAATAATCTCTCACGGTGTGAACATTAGGAATTAGGTGAAAACAACACCATTACGTTTATAAGTGTGCGCATACACTATCAAATTACATTGATAATAAAACTACCGTTTTTAGACATTATGTACTAATAAACATTATTTTAAAGAATATTATCTTAACTTACTAATATCATACAATTTTAAGTTTCAGAAAATGTTTGGATATTTGTTAGAAGTACACTAAGAAACAGCTGTACGGATTTGGATAAAATTTGGCACGCACATATCTCACGTCCCCAGCTTAACACATAGGTTACTTTTTATCTTGGTAACTTACACCCCTGGGAAATATTATTTATTTGTTTTTTTAATAGGTGGATCTGGTATTGTACAGATACTGCTATTGATTATTACACAGATTTGAGTGTTTTAAAATATAGACATCTATTTCCCATCGACCAATACCTTCCTATGACTTTAAAGATAAATTTAAAAAATTGCTGAAATATACAAAAACAATCACGAATCGTCCAAAACCACAACAGTATTAGAAAGCGTGTGTGGGCGTGTGTACGGGGGCACTAACGTGGCCCATAGTGCAACAATTTGAACGAGTGATAGATGTGGGCCAATAAAACATCTCAATTAATTATCCAGTGTTGTGTGGAACTGTATGGCTTTGTTTCAATACAATACAACCGCCAATTATATGATTAAGTTGGATGGGAGATTGATGGCTTGTTATGTTGAATTAACTGTTGTGGAAGATAAAGACTCATGGTTATCCTTTTTAAAATTAGTTGTTGTGTACATACACAATAAACTTAATTAAGAAAATAGTGTTGTGAGTTATTTATTTATTTCATTTTAATAATCGAATTTAGAGTGCTTAAAATGGTATAAAATAAATTATTAGGATACTTATACACTAACTAGATTAAAAAAAAACAACTATGTTAAAAATTTATTTACTGCGACTACTTTACTTACTATCGTAAGTTGCTAATAGTCTCCTTATTAACAATACCTAAAACCTATTTTCCCACGCCGTGCCGAGTCGTAACGCCAGCGAACTCAACATAACCTCCCAGTCGCCTCCCATGAAGGGTGAGCGGTAGTGGTAGGACACTTTAGCCCGAAATAAAAACAAAAATAAAGCTAAAAACAATTTTAACAACATTAAGGCATGGGGCCACAAACTGGACACAAAATAAAAACCATAACGTAGTCCAGAATGACCCGCCATCTACTTCATTTGCAATATCTAAATGGCGCTCATAAAAAGGCATTAAATAAAATAAGCAATAAACAATTTACGATAATTTTTTATCATTGTAACGTGCGTGTAGTATTGCGGACGCTAGGGATCGAATCTACTCGATATCGATACTTTGGAGAGAACCATCGATTTAAAACGTCTAGTCGCAAAATCGATTACGATATATTCGCAAATAAAAAATACGAAGTACTAAAAGTAATCAAATAAAATATGTTCAAATTCCTTAACGATTACTGTAAGATTGTATCGATACTAGACGTCGATTTAGAAGATACAAAGTTATTATTATCCATACTTTGTAACAATTTTATTATATTTATACATGTTGAAAGAAGCGAGAGTCGGAGGTCTCGGGTTACAGGCCACGCACCCACGACTTCCAAGTTATGTATACTCATTGTTAATTAATTACTACTGGACTAGCAAGGTATAATTCAACAAAGCTTAGTTATAAATGTGGGCCTTCAGGACAGAATTAGAACCAAAATATCTTTCCTTACTTATCACCTTACCTCAAAAATACTTGACACAACACTTCCGACTCCCCTACGAAGTATCGATACCGCAGTTTCCAGATGAAAAGTTATCGATAGTGCGGACCCTAGGCGCGGCTACGGGGCTATACTTAACGCGGTGTCTTGCTCTGGGGTCAATCGCTCGGCGCGGCCCGCAGGTGTCCTACTTACTAGTGTGGGCGTATACGAGCCAGTATTGCGTACGGAAACGTAAAATAAGTGAAACAAAACGCAAAAATGTTTCAAGTAAGTAGTGTATTTTTAATAGATAAGAAAAAATACTGGATATGTATAAAAGAAAAATAAATAGTGGTTTCAGATACAAAATACTTCGCAACGATCGAGGGAAAAAATACGACGGGCCCCTTGATAAATATTTCCTAAAGATATCCTCAACATTGTTGTTGGAAACTTAATTATTGTTGAACTAAAATTAAACATTACTTTTACTTTTACAATTAAGTTGTAACTAGTAACAAGTATAACCGCAGCGGCCCCGAGCTCAATTACTTCCCGTGTTATCTCAAGCAGGCCGAAGTAGTAAATCATTACAAATTGGATGAGCAGCTCATCATGAGCGCCCAACTCGAGGTCATTCCAAAATGGAAATCGTTCGGATTGTTCCTATTCACGTGCGAAGTGAAATTAAATGCTTGTTGAGATTGTTAACTGTTTTCTGTGTTCTATCGATGAGTGGTGAGGCTAACAGCTTCGTAGTTTCTGATATCTACATGAGACTTGAGTGAAATTGCGTGTCTGTTGTGTGATAAGCTTCATGACTACCCACACATTAACACAGTGGATTGTATCATAATTACTGTCAGTTGCAGTATATTGAAATTAAAATAATTTTCCGGATTCTATCGCGGTTTTGTATTTTATTTTTCTCCCGACGTTTCGAAGACTTTGCAGCCTTCATGGTCACGGGGGGGACTGGCTGAATCCGGAAAATTAGTTTAATTTCAAAGTCTAACATTTGCGTAAACATAAGAAATCAGTTGCAGTATAGTCGCTAATAACCAGGATTAAAACTAAATAGTTTCTAATGTATAAATGACCATCCCGTGAAGGTCTAGTCACAAATAATAAGTCTTTTGCTGCCGACTACCTTCTACCTACATTAATGGATAGCTACTCGCAACATCGGTCAGAAACACCGAAACAGAAAGTATTTCATCAATAACAATAAATCAACGTAAAATCATATTACGAGGCTCTCGAGTTAATTCAATTTCCTCACTACTGCCCAACTACCCGAATAAGGTTTACTGTAGCTCCCAGCATGCGGATGAATTATTCATCCCACGTAGGTCCACCATCCGCAAGATTGGTGGCGGACAAGGACGTCAAAAATTGTGGAGATATTCGTGGAATGTGATATTTTCTACGAGCTCAAATTAAGTCAAGTCGAGATTAGAAACTTTTAAAAAAGAATTGGTTTAGCCTTGTAAATTCTTTCACAAGTTCCAGATACGCTTTCGATGGTTGAGGTTGAGCGCTAAGCAATCTGTAGCTAATTATTTGAGTTATTAAGCTGGCGACGGGTAGTAAAAAATTAAGTCAAATGCTCTTTGTACAAACATTCCTCTGATTTTGATTCACGCCGAGGCTGGAGATATTTGTTTTCGGACAAAAAATATCAATTTCAATATGTGCTTACTTTAATCGATTTCAATGATTCTAAGTTTCCTCGCATAATATCCTTAAAACCCCCTGTCTCGCAAATATTTTCCAAATCCAAGAAAACTCAAATCCATGGCGACTGTGTACGCAACAGGCGACCACATTTCGGTTCGCGTAATGATATTGTATTGGGGAGATATTATCGATAAAATTGTTTTACGACCGACGCACGAGATATTTCGCATCGTTCTTGAGCGTGTGTGGCTCGGCAGAGCTTTGGCGAGTCCAAGTTTTTTGGAATCATGATTACAATATATCTGACAAAAGGTATTTCGGTTGGTTTTTCGAAATATAAATGATTTTATAAAAACGGAATTGCATTATTTTGAATAATATGTGTTGACTCATTTACTTTCGTGTCAAATATATTAATTAAGGTAACAGTTGTACAAACTTATTATTTTCATTAGTGCAGTGACAGCGTTCTTGAGCTGTGAACCGTGGTTATGTGTATTGGATTCCTTAAACAGAAGATTGTTTGTATATTTAGTTCTAAAGAATACGTAGGCACTGTTTTTTATTTAGACAAAATTTAATAACTAAATGATTTACGATTCGACTCTAAGTATACAGTTAAAGAAAACGTAACCTACATTTTATAATTTTATTCGAACAAAGAAAGCGTAGGTCTGCAAGCCAAAACAAGTCAATAAAACGAAATTCCATATTCGTTTGTTTTTATGATATATTAAACTGATTTACGATGAAGAAAACGAATGAGAACCTTATTAGAAAATAGGGTCAAGGGCACAAGTAAAAGGTATTTTTCAAAATTTTTGAAACACTCCAGTGCGTAACATAATTTTAACTCCAAAAGCTTTAATATGGATATTGAGAGGGTAGGAAACTGAGAAAGTAATCAAAACCCACAAAACAGCGCTAATAGAAGTGTGTGGTAAGCAAATTATCAAACGATCAGCCTGTTCAACATCTAATATAATTCTTAGAGGTGCACAGTTAATATTTCCAACTCCTCCCTATCTTTCTTTTTGATAAATTATCTTAAGGGATAAAGACAAATTAGTGTTCCCTGAGACTCGCTGAGCTTCGTCGCTCGGTGACAAAAAAATCATGCTGCTGCTGCTGATCTTGGCTTACAGGAGTTGGAGTGTTGGGTTTGAGAATGGGAAAGCCTCTCCATATATAAATTTTTAGAAAACTTTATAACAATATGGCGTTCAAACCTAACAAAATAATTTTAAGATCCATAAACACGAACAGCACGTTGGATATCATATATATTGTATATTATGATGTTCGGTATTCAGTCAAGTATGTTCCCACAGGCAAATGGCAGTGGGACATTTAAAACTACGAAGTACAAATTATCCCACAAATAGAGTTGTAAAGGGTACTATTTCGTGGTTAGCGACACTCACGCGCAGCATTGACCCGTGTGGAGGCTATCTGTCACCGATCGCGATAACTACATGTAATTTGGACTAGAAAGTGTTAGCGCGTGGGCGCTTACTACCATCTCTAAGGTGTAGTTTCGTACTCCACTTCACGTCAAATCGTATGCGACAATAGTTCTTTGATTTTAGATTAAAATAGCTTTCTTACTTTTCTATAGTATATGCTACTGAAACTAAATAAATATTGATTTTAAAGTCATGTACAATATTAAATCTTTCAAAATTATAAAATGTTATATAAAATCAAGTTTAATGATTTTAGTGTTAAAAATGATTTGTGTAGTTTTGTCTGGCAGAATTAAAAATCTTTTTGTAATAATTTTATAAAATATGTATATGAAATTCATCTGACACGCGATATATTATTTATTAGCACTAGGACACAAGCTGCCTGCTGCCGCAGTATAAACTTTGCGTTTTACAATTTATAGTCGAGGTAATCTGTAGTATTTGAAACGGTACCTTAACGCGTGTACATGCGGGCCCCGCGGCTTTTCCACGCTGTTCAACACTTTTACTTTTCGCGTTATAATTTCATTGATACAGTAACGAATTGAATGCATTCCGAACGATAATAACTTTCTAATGGTATGCTAACTACTGACAAGAAAAAAATAGTGCGAGTTCTGTTCGAAAACATTACATTACACTTGTAAGTTTTCAAATAAGAAAAAAGCAAATTTTAAACTCGATTATAAAATTTAACTTTGTGTCTATTAAATATATCAAAGATAACATCTAAACTCTTAAAGAGTTCACTATCTCACTATCCGACTTATAAAGAATAATCTCGAAAATAATTAAAAATCTCGCCGTCAATTAACATTTTAATTAAATTTCGAACGCACCGACGGAAGCCGAAATCGACGTAAATCATGGAAGCAATTAAAATTGAAAGTAAATAGATTATTATCTCGAAGGCCATAAATATTCATTGGTTGATATTAAAACGGCACGATTAACGAAATTATTGTTGCACAATCACTGAATTAATCTCTTTTTCTTTGTGTTGTTATTTTTTTTAATTAATTTATACAAAATTGTTTTTATATTTCATGCATTTGATGACGTTTATAATGATTAAGTTATTGTTTGTATAAAGCTTTCCCAATCTTAATGTTCACTAAATATTTTAATGATCATGAGGCATATTATCATCTTCTTTCGTAGCATTGGTGATTTATTACTATTTTTTTTAATAACTAAGTGCGATAAGGTCAAACTACATTCGAAAAGTATAATAAATATTGTCATTGTCAAATTTAAACATAAAAACCCCGATAAAGTCCGTTAAGTAGAATTATTTCAAATATAGTTTTGCTCGCGACTCCACCCGCGTGAATAACTTTTTCCAGGATAAATGTTCCACTTTATATTTTCTCGAGACAAGAAATACCCTATAGCACTCAGGAATAATGTAGCTTCCTATTAGTAAAAAAATCAGTTTAATTTCTGAAATTAGTGGGTCCAAACAAACAAAATCTTTATATATTTATTCTTTATATATTAGTATAGATACCAAAGCACAAGTCGTATATTATAAAGACAAAGCATAAACACGTTAATTGCTTATAAATCATGTCTCATACCCATGTCGTTCATTTTCGTCCTCTCGTGAAATATCACAGCAATAGTTACCTGAAACAAAAGATTTTCACGTCAGTAAAGTTGCTATTTGTACTTCACTGTATAAATACAAGCTTGTATACGCTTCGGCTGCGTTGTATTCTATCCCTGAGCCAATAAGAATATGTTATGACAGAAATGTATCTTCGAATACATACTGAATTTCCAAAATTGTTTTTTTTTTTTTTTTTTTTTTTTTTTATAATTACATGAAAAATATTGCAGTACCGACAAGTTCCTGTAAGAGTGCGAGCCGAAGTAGGAGATAATACTTTTTCATTAAACATACATACATACCGTCAGAGAAGCGTATCCACACAGTTTTATAACAAAGTACAATGAAAATTCACCCAACATATTCGAAATCATACAAGAATGCAGCCACACGACATTTTGTTAAACATAATATTATTATCTATTGGTTTATATTAATGCAATAAATAATAATAAACCGTATGAGATACGGTTGCGTGTGGCACGCTACCGTGCGCCGGAGTCGATCTAAGGGCGGCCGCGTCTCCATTATACCACGTTTTACCAACTTCTACTTAAAACTTATTTAGCTATATAAGAGTACAAAAATTGGGAATTGTAACATTATTACATAAATAGAAGTTGCAACACTGTACGAAACTATATGGTAAACAACCAAAAACAAAACAAACACATCACGCCTTTATCCTCGAAGGCGTAAACAGAAATGCTACTAAAGCACCCAATTTTCGCCGTTATCATCCTTATCGTCAAATTTAGCACAAATTCTAGAATCCGGACTGATACTAAGCAGCAAACCCAATATAACTTTGCCCGACTTTGAATTCGGGATTTAGTAAACTGAACTTTATCAACTGGCCAATGATAAAATTGGTCTTCAATCCATAAAAGTAATAAGCCGCCAAGCCAGGCTAAAAGAATTGTCGTGTTTAATGTATGCGATCCTCCATTATCGTATAATGGTTTCCATTGGACTTAAAATGTATTTAGCCAAGGTGACGATTAAGTTGGCATGCAAATTAACTGTACGTTATCTATATCTATCTTCTATTTAAATTAAATAAAATGTTCTGCGATTTCGCAAACGTCGGCACGGGAGACCACACTCAATGATTTCTAATTATTTTTGAAATACTATTGACCACGCTTACGCCTTGATCATCTATAAAAACACTTCAGAGCAACATTTAAAAATTTTCGGTAATGACAAGGCAATATTTTAATGGCACCAGGGCATCTTTTTTAAAAAAGTTTATTTTGGCTTCAATAAAAACTAACGTGCCAATACGTATTTAGACCATTCCCAAAAATAATAACGGATTATGCTAAAACCGCGATAAATGCTAATACCATTACAAAATTAAACATAATTACTCCACTTTAGAGCAGACTTCACCTTGACTCGGTTATTATATGCATTTTGTCGCCATGACATTGCAATATCTAGTACAATGACGTCACTGAACGACAAACCCCATTTGCATAAACCCGTCATGAAATCCACTCGTGCGTCTAATGACGTTATCTGTTAAGACAATTAAGATTCCACGCGGAATTTTTAACACACAGTGTCAATACCGTGTCATAGTTTATAAGCATTTTTCTAGGAAAGGTCGGTGAACAAACTAGTAGTTAATTGTAGTGGTCATAATCACCCATAACTCAACACCTTGCCCATACATTTTTAGTTATAACAATATGCTCAAGTATAATAAGGACTGTTGGGACACACACACTTGCGCAGCTATGTAAGTGCACGTGCGTAGTTGTGCGAGAACGCTGTGTCACACCATACCTCCCGTATAAAAGCAACGCGCGTCTTTGTTTAATTACCATCTAAGTACGCCTCTGTGTATTAAACTAAGAAATCTATTGAAGGGTACATGTTTGTCTCATTTATGTTGTAAAAACTCTTGTGTATACCAATTCTAAAATGCCAGTGTTAAGAAATAAAAAAAAGATACCTTGTTCCAAACCTCGGGGAGTACACGCACGTCATAGCGAATTACTGCCCCGAGTACAATGGAGACAAGGTCGGCCAAATTCGATGCTAATCTCTAAAGTCTAAACTGTTCTACGGATTAGCCAGTGTAGATGACGCGTGTCGTGCCACAATGGGCACGATCACGCGGCTGCAGATGCAAATCGGCTTTAAGTATTGTGCCGAAGTTACAAGGAAGGGTGCAAAAAATTTGCTGTTTTACTTACTTATTTTTAAGTAACGTTTGTCAGTGAGCTGCCTGGCCTTAAGACAACTCTATCCGCTGTCACAAAGAATATTTATCTATAAAGGGAACTCAGAAATCTCTATAATTTTTCTTAAATGTCGGCAACGTACCTGCGATGTTTATTTTTTAGCTTGTTTTCTCAATAACTTAAGATCTTTACCGAAATTGGCTGGGTATTTTATAGTTAACACACTGTGTGGGTTTTTGTACAAAACAGCCATATGATAAAATAACTTTATTAAAAGTAACTAAAGAATTTCTTAAAACAAAAATGTATCTAAATAACGCTAAAAATTATACAAAACTTAGGCAACAGTTACAATTACAAAAATAAAAATAACGTATTAAATAAACTATTCCTCAAACATAAAATGTAATACAAATTCTATTCTCTTATTCTGTCTGTTCTTGACTAGGCTTGACAGGCGGTAGCTTCTTGTCAGGCCATTTCCTCTTAACGTAATCAGCTAGACACTTTATATCAACTGTTTTCGCCTTAGCGGTACTGGGTCCAGGAAAAACATTGACTATTTCGTTTAGTAGATCATTGTCTAGCGGTGCCCCGGTGTCTTTTATAACAGTAAGAAATTCATTAACCGGCATCACGCCACGCTCGATTTCTAATTGAAGAACCACTAATGCTATATCAACACGATTCCTTTTTTGTTTCTGGCAAAGATAATCAACTCTGCTTAGCAGAAGGTTCCTTGGATCAGGACCTACTGGCTTGAAACAACCAACCAGACCTCCGTAAGTTATCACAGTATTCTTTCGCGACTTCATCTCTCTAACTTGTTTTAGTAGTGCTAAAAATTTCAAATTGACAAAAACATTTTCCATTATGAGCCTCTGTACTTTTACAGCTGGTAATAAGAATTTTGATAATACTTCTATTGCATCTGCTGGCGTCATTGGATTGTAGGAAAGGTCTAAAGTCACCAATTTCTTCAGTTTAGTCATATTTGTAGTTAGGTTAGTTATAGCTTCACCGTTCAGCCTATTATTACTTAGGTTTAAAGTGTGCAAATTAGGTGATTTCATCAGCTTTGTAATGGCTGTTCCAATTCTAGGACCAGTCAGACCGTTCCACGCCAAGTTCAAATCTTGAAGAACTTTGTTTTCTTCTAATCTGCATAGAAGATTATAAGTACCGCTGCCAGAAATTAAACTATTCCAAGAGAGATCCAAAAGTACAAATTTATTATGTGTTTCAAATGCTGTTGCTAAGAAACTCGCCCCCTGCCCTATGTTGTTATAGCTTAAATGAAATCTCTGTACGTCTATTCCTTTGAATATCGCTTTGCTGATACACACCATACTCTCATCACCTAAATGGTTCTTATTTAAATTCAATTCTCTTAAGGTTCTATTAAAAGGAAGAAAGTGGAAGAGCCTCTTCGCGCCCTCAAACCCAATTCGACAACCGGATAAATTTAACTCTTCTAAAGCTGAATTATTGACAAGCATCTCTCCTAAATGGAAACATGCGTCCTCATTTAAAAAGCTATCCGTCAAATTGAGAACCTTGACAGTTCTATTGAAACGCAATGCCGAGGCCATGCAGCGCACACCCCTGGGGTTGACGCAATAATACCGCAAATCAATATTTTTCTCCACCAAACCTTTGTGAAAGGCCCTGACTGGACATATATCTATTTCATCACACAATGCCAAGTATAGATCTTGTCCATCATCAGCGTGTATGATCGGTATTTGTGGTTGCAACAATGCAGCTTTAATGCCTGGATCTTTTACAGATGGGAACGTGAAGTACGGGTGTTTGGCAATCACGCTATCAGACGTTGCCAAGTATTTCCCACACATTACCACTTCCCGGATGGTACAAACCCTGTTCGAATAGCTCCTGTTTCTTGGACATTTGGGGTCTTTAGCACCAGCGAAGACCATTCGTCCATAGGCGGTTCCTCTGAACTCCTAAAATCATCTTGCTCGTAAATCACTTCAACTAATGGTTCTTCCGCTAGAAGAATTTCCGAAGACATGTCTAGACGAAATCAGTAAATTATTTCTAAAATAAAACCAACTAGAAAATAGATTTCATACATATTCAAACATAACTGACGTTTGTCAATTACGTCAAATTGACGATGGGCGTGAATCGTTGGCTAAAAAAAGATTTTATACGTTCCAGTTCTACCCATATTGTCGTTTAATCGAAAACATACGCAAAACCTCAAAGGAAATTTTATAGCCGTGGATGTCCATGATGTTTAAACTAAATAAAAACATAGCTCCCATCGGCGCAAACATTTTTTTCAAAAGCTTGTATTTAATACGATTGAAATTGCAAACTTGAGGCAAGGTGGAGCGCTCCGTCGTTTTACGATACCTTAATTACTGAGGTACTCGTGTTATAGGGAATTAAATATACGAGTAATTGAGTTTATGTGTGTTTAGCTTTTTATGCCGACGTAGAATTGCGGTTTGCTGTGCAATAGCCCGAAGCGAACTGGTTCGAGCACAGCATTATCACAATGGGAGAGTACACTGTCATTTGCTTTTATGATATCATTTGAGTACAATGTGAGTTAATTTTAGATCGAGAATTAACAGAGTAAGTGTTACGTTTAGCAGAGAAACTTGAGGACAAATAAGAAGGAATTCATAACGATAATAAATTAAAATATGATTATACCAATAATATAAATACAATCACATACGTTGTACTGACTCTGCCCTAAGATAGTTGGTTTAAGGCTCGAATATAGATAGTAGAAGTTTATGGGGCTTTTCCAAAACAAATTTCGCATCATATTTTAGAATTAATCAAATATATTTTCATTCATGGGGTTTGATTGTTCGATTACGTGTTCAGTTGATTCATAAACATGGCTAAATCCACCGAACAACCAGGCAGTTGCCCTTGCAGCTTTAGAATTCTGATTTAGCCGGATCAACTACAAAAAATAGTATATACTTTCTGCGTTTGAACCCTGTTTTCACAATTATGCAATGAAAACCAAGCCCACCATAGCTGTACCCAATCAATAAAAAATACCAGGGCAACATAAATACAAAGAGACAATATGATGTTTTTTTTATTGCTTTAACGACGAGACGAGCTTGCCATTCGCCTGATGGTAAGCTATACGACCGCCCATAAACAGTAGAAATACTATCCAACACCTTGGATTACACAGTATTGTTTGGTGTTCCATTGCGCTCGAAATCCTGAGACATGGGATGATTTATTATGTCCAGTAGTTACACTGGCTACAATGTCCAAACCGAAACACAATAGTGATAATGCCGAAAAAGACATTGCGGTGGTGCCTACCCAGGCAGACTGTCACATATGATAGACCTATCACGAGTTCTTGCCACATCTAGTACAGAAGATGGGTTAAGTTCTAAAGCAGGCGCTATCAATAAAACAAAAGCTGTTGAGGCAACTATACTCTCAATAGTAATAGTATTTCTAGGCGACAAGATCACAGCGTCTGCGTGTCTCCTAAAGGTACATAGGACCAAGATGTTTTGAGAGCCATTGCCATGCGTTGTTTATAATGACACGAGGTATTGTTAGCCACGATTTCGTGCGCGTGTTTACCTTTTTCCACGTGAAACGTTTTTGCTGTTTAATTTTTCATCATCAGTCCCGTATTATATACTGTCCCACTGCTGGGCAAGGGCCTCCTCTACTACTCAGAGGGATTAGGCCTTAATCCACCGCGCTGGCCTAGTGCGGATCGGCAGACTTCACACAGACTCAAAATTCCTATAGAGAACTTTGTCGTTACGTAGTTTTAAAGATTTAAGCATACAAAGGTAGGGACAGAGAAAGCGACTTTGTTTTATACTATGTAATGAAACTACGTTCATCCCTACCTACCCCTAATAAGAAATATATATATGAGCTTTACTAGAACTCTATTTAATTAACATAATTACAGTGTATACGAAATATCCTTGCACTGCACCCGTTACCGGTAACAAATCACGCGTAAACCTTGACCGTTCATGCTCCGTTTCCACATCTAATATAACAATACCAGACGTCCTGTCTGTCTGTTTTGACGCACGACTGCGATGTCAAATGCGCTTGTGAAATTCGGACTTGTATTGTTGCCAAGTAAATTAATAAGTCTTAGTTAAAGTTTAGATTAAGTTAATGTTTTGAAGTTGTTTAATTTACTCGCTCCATGATGCTCTTAGCTTTACAAGTTGTAGAAACACCATCTGAATATATGTTTCAATCAAAATACTTATTTACGGCATGGCATCACGAAATTATGATTTTCTTCACCTATCAATTTCTTGTGGTACGCGGTATTCCAAAATTACTTCATCTACATTTCCTAAACCATAACCACATTATAGCGTCTATTAGACGTTTTTCTCACCACAACCCAAGCCCGTTAATTAATCAATCACACAAACAAATAAATATTTCCGAACCTTGCGACCGCAGAGCCAAAGCTTGCGCCATGAACAAATACGATAGTTCACTGAGCGATGCGTGACCGCTGCGCACGCGCCGGCACACGCACTACGTGACAGGGACGGATTTGGGAGCGTAGAATGGAGGTTTTAGGGCCTAATAAAAAAAAATGAGTATTGTTGGGTGTAGAGTGTTTAAATAACAATATAAAATTGAGTGTTTTACAGTAAAACAATCAAAGTTACTGCTATGGTATACAGACTAAAGTATTTTTGACAGACTTTTCTTATGATCGACTCATCGGTACTCAAAGAGGGAGTCAGGAGTCTGAGTCAGGGCTCCAAGATAAATATTACTTTAATTGGCAAGTCTTTAATTCCTTTTTGGATATTACGGGATTGTTAGCAATGCATAATGCAGACATCCACGGCTTGATTAGTATCTGTATGTCAGACTATATTTATCTATAAATTAACACAGCAAACTCTAACTTTACTGCGTTGTCCTTTACGTTGAATACACGTATTACAGACGCGAATGATATTTACTTCTAAACCATTAACTGCATTTGCACATTCCGGTAATATCAAATATTTTAGTGTTCCGAAATCACATGTACTCTTACGCAAAACTACGTGACTGTTAGACTAATGCGTTTACGTCGATATGCTAGAGAGATAAGTTATGCTGAGACAGAACTTAGGCCGTTATATTCTTATATTTCTTCGAGTGCAATACTTATAATTAGATGTTTATTTTTTCTCAGTTTAGAACATATTATATAACAGTTGATAAAGTTAGTAAATAACATTTTGCGACTTATTGGTAACATTGGTTACATTTATACAAATCTATCGTGCATCAACAACGTTGTATGTTCTGTTGAACCCAATACAACTCTTCAGTTTACTGATCAAGCCCTTAGATAACTTTCTTATACCTGTTTGTCACGCTTTTTTTATATTAAATAACTTTTTAATTATTTTATTGATTAATACTTTTTAGGTTTTCGTCTATGAAAACCTAAAGTATTAATAAAATAATTAAAAAAGTCAATATAAGTTTACCAATTATAAATATTTTCGTGATTAATTTATTCATTGTGGTGAAAATGATAACTTGTTTTTGATTTTTTTTTACTTACCGATGATTTTTTACCGTTTCGCCAATGTAGGTAACACAAATTCCGAAGTTCTCAAGCCCCCATAGCATTATCTGAATCCGCACCCGCCTGAACTATGAACTCGAATACAATAATCATCGATCATTACGCGAAGATTGATCATTTCGGTACCACGCCGTAACCTAAGGTCCACAATACAAATTTCGAAATAAATATTAATACAAATTGTAAACATTTTATTGACGTTTACAAATCTGCTGTTGTGTTATACATTTTGCGTTCAAACGATAGGAATATTTGTCTTGAAATGTTAATATTGATTACAGAAATGAAACTCTGTAAGAAGTTATATATTCACACCAGGCGGACATAATTCTGGCGACTTTCGACCATCGCTGGTTTTTCGACTATTCTATATACACATCAGGTCCCATACAGTCACACGAAAAAAAAATTGCATAAAAAAATATGTCATGTTTCTTCCCTTACCACAAGGGGCTTATTACACCCTCTACATATCAATATCACTCTAATTACTGGCCAGAAAAAGCCGTGTGAACGTCTTTTAAAAAAAAACTCTAACGACATGAGAACTTTAAGCCATATCGAAAACCGCAAGCCCGGCATTAAACGGAGATCCGCGGGTATACGACACTTCCTGCGGCCACCGCAAGAGGGCGTTATTAAAAAATAATGCCAAGCGCGATGCGTTCGCTGTTATTAAGGGTTCTGTGTGATATGTATTTTTATGGAGTTATTTTTTAACAATAGGAATTAGTATTTTTCTTGCTATTCCACACTCGTAATTTAAGCTTAATTTACACCAAATTATTAAATTTTCAACTGCAAAATCAGTCAAGACTTAAAGAAATAAGTAAATACTATTTCCATAATGCAAATTCAGTAAAAAACGATTTAAACAGACAATAGAATAAATTTGCTGGTGGTTGGATACATTTTATATCTGCCCGGATAGCGTACCGTACACAAGGTATTAAAACTCGCCATAGTGGCACACGTAATTTTGTCCCGGTACAGGATCAGGCTGTGTATATCCGATTCCAACAGGCCGGCATAATTGTGTCGACCGCCGTGGGGTAATCATCTGTCGTCAGTCGACATTCTATTAGACCCCACTCCACTTACCATTAGGTTCAGTAGCGTTACTCAGACGTGCACCTATAAAAAACCAACACATTCTACATTCTAATCTTTACCAGCAACACATTGGTTCCACCAACAGCAGAATCGAACCCTAACTACTACACGTTAGTCCACAAGGAACCCGATCCTCGCAGGCTGGCCGGCGCAACCACACCGTACGTGACGCGGCCGGTAAAAAACCTTTTAACGATCCTCGGTATAGCCGCGGGAGATTACACGCGCCTGCGCCGCGCCGACCTGATACAAAAACTTACGTACAGCGCTTCGTTGCTCGAGTTGTAGGAATGTAGTGGTCTAATGGTAGCGTAGGTTGAAGCGTAAGGGCTTGGATTCGATTCTCAAGTAGTTTTGGAAAGTGAGTGAATTAAGGGCTAGAATTGATGCTACGTGATTGGCTTAGTCGAAGGATCTACTTCAGCATAGGCGGTCACTGCCTTTAGATCACAATTATCAAATGTCTCTTTACACATACTTCGATTTCGGAATATTGATTTTTGCCATACGATCTATTGAAACATTTTTGAACCTTTTTTGTTACCCGAATGCAGAATAAAGCTGGCAATAAATTTCCAGACTTAAGATCTTCAATTTAGATGTTATTTTATGTTTTTAACGAGTCAAAATTGCCCAACATAAATAACACAACATAGAATCAGACGATAACATACCACTGTCAAAATTATCAGGAAAGCGCGAGACAAAAATAGATGCAAAAAACGATGCGAACGATCGAAAGTGATTTACGACATAGTGCGCACCGTAGCATTTTCCTTTCATTTCATCGGTCGTAAACTTCATATGCAAATTCAATAATGAGTGGGGTGTGAGCTGCGCCCGCGCATGTTTTTTGATCTTGCGAGGAGCTTCGTAATTGCCAGGGATTGGCGCTCACGAAAAGAATATTTCCATAGTAGCGACAAGTAAAGGTTTGTGTTGATCGTATATTAAATTGGCTTGGTTAATATAATTACCACCACAGATGACAGAAAACTAAAATTCCTTTTACCGACCACAGAAATTTTCAGTAAATCGTTTGCCAGATGACAATCGTCACCATTGCCTACAGACCAAACAATTACAGTACCTTATATAAAGCATAGCACTGGTCTGCTTCAGACGCAGTAGTACGCAAAAGGAGTGTATTAAATCTAGTAACTAATAAAAGCCATTTCAATTCTAACTTCAGATAATCTTAGTCCAATGTACTGTCCCATCTGTTTTCATAGTCTATGAGCTCGTTACGGCGTGTGACTATACATATTCTATAATCGTATGACCGGGACGCGGAAGATCACCGGGGCAATAACAAAGCGGCGCGAGACGAATCGTACAGGATTTTATTATATTAGGCCTGGTTCACACTATCGACGTTAGGGGGTAACATGGCTGAGGCAATTACTATCATCTCAGAAGAAGTTTCCTAAGAAATTATACACTTACGTGTATTTCTAGTTTATATTTCTGTTTTATTATTTATTGATACTTAAGTTATTACACCTGATATTAAACATAGTGTAGATTAAATATAACGCTCAAAAATAAGTCGTTTCTGTCTTCGTCAACGGCCGCCAGAATAATACCAAGCTTGCCATCCTCGGTCGTGTAAAACCACCTTTAAGGGATCGGTGACGTTCCAACAAAATGTAGGATCGCAATTAACTTAGGAATGTTGTTAGGCATTCATTACGCGGCGCATCTGCGATTACACGCTCTTTGATTGGATCCTGGTTCAATTGCATTTTTGTCACAGATTTGAATATTACGGGACCGTAGACTTATGTAATTATATACGCTTTTAGCATTAGAAATAATATCAATATTTCTAGTTATAAATACCAAGAAATCTGACATTATATGTAAGGATCAGCTCAGATTAGATGGAAAACTACTTGAATACGAATTTCAATGTTATTAATGTACTTAATTCAGAATGTAACTAAACATAGAAACCTTTTTAGAAACAGCGAAGATATTCGCAATAAACTATCCTGCTTGTATGCTTTATGCATTGGCATAGTAGGTATCTACATACTAAGAAAAACATAATTATTAAAATTAAAAATGACCCACCAGAACAATTCTTCAAGTGTTCCTTAAATCATATTCAAATCCCAAATGTAAACTCTCAGCTCCTCCAGACTATGTAATCTCTCGGTCCCTATCTATCCAGGAGGCGAAGAGGAGGGGCGGCCCGGGGCGATCCTGATTGCAGGCCACAGCATCGGTAGCTAACTACCGGTCGTACCGAGAAAATGATTTACGCTGGAGTAGATCTAACACGAAGATGCAAATCACCCGTGATTAATTTATAGGTACATACACACACATACTCACGCCTTTATCCTTGAAAGAGTAGACAGAGGCGTAACTGGTGAACCCACTTTCCACCGTGTGCATTCCGTCCTATAATATGATAGGGAGCGAGCCTATCGCCATATCGGGCTCAATTTCTAGACTCTTGGCTAATACTGAGTAGAAAAACCCAATGTAACTTTGCCCGACCCGGGGATCGAACCCGAGGCCACAGCACTGCAGTCGTACCGTGATACAAATACGCCAACGAATTTACTAATTTAATGCATACTACACAGAACACTAGGTGTGCTAGCGGTTCGGCTTCTATGAAATTTCTTTCCAAGGATGAAAGTTCTACTTTTCAGGGATAAAAAGACTCTATATGTCCATTTAGGACTAGGTTATTTTCTCAGTGAGAGAAGGCAAAGGAGTTTTGCAGCTCATGCAGCCAAAAACAAGATCTAAATACTTTCAATTGATTGGTATAATTGACTGTAATATATTTAATATTGATAAGCTATTAGAAGCAGGTCTAATGAGAGGGATCCTTTTCCGCCCTGTGGAATAGGGGCGTTCGGAGAATTCTACCACGGTATCCCCTGCCTGTCGTAAGAGGCAACTAATAGGGGCCACGAAGGGGGTCGTCGGCGGGCAGCAGGGGGCTGTCCGCCCTAGTGCATTTTTGTGCATTTTGCACATTTTTCGGTTGACCCCCGGGATGGACGGCAGTGTGTCGTTTGCCTCATACTGCCGTAGCCGCCGAAGGCGTCCTTTGTTGCGCGGAGGCTTCTGAGATATATTCAACATTGTTTTCAATGCGCTCCTTACAAAATGAATTTCAATTACTTCCAAAATAAAGTTTCTGAATTAATTATTACAGAAGGCAGGTCAGCTTATAGATAGAGCAAGACTTCACGATTACCACCCCACTTGCATCATTCGATACTCCATCTTATAATTACACTCCATTAAAATCATCTCACTAACCACATCGCTTAAAGCATCGTGCTACGTTTCAGTGACCGATTAATTAATAACAGGCACGCATCCAGACCGGTGTGAGGGGCCCATAGCCCCCCACTAGCGGGGTACCGTAATTGCGGTTGCGCACCTGATATTTGCGCACCTGCGCTTGCGCAACCGGCCGCGCATCCCAAACTTGCGACACCGTCTGGCGAGAACAGTGAGGCAATGATAAACGTTGGGGAAATGTGTGGCGCAATTTGCGAGGTAATGGCTAGATGGGACTTGAGGGCACGACCCGGTGGCCCCGAACTACTGTGAACATATCATTGAAAGAGATCAGTCTTTGTATAATGCCATAAATTATATGTGTTTAAGCATGAAGAATGTATTAGTGCTTTTGAAGACACATACATTGACAGCTCTTAATATTATCAGCATCGCCAGCGCAATCCACCGTAACGAACACAACTAACTCTTTAAGTTCAAATTTATAATTGCTGGTGGTAAGATGTATTTTATATCCGCCCGGATACACAAGGTGTTAAAACCCGCCCATAGTGGCTCACGTAAGTGTGTCGGGTTCCGGGATTAGCCTGTGTATATCCGGACAAACAGGCCGGCATAATTGTGTCGACAGTCGAGGGGTAATCTCTTGTCAGTCGACATTCTATTGGAGCTCACTTCACTTACCATCAGGTACAGTGCGGTCACTTTGGCATGCACGTATAAAAAAATCCTAAAAAGTCCATTATTAAGTAATTAAACTAGCACACTTCACTCCCCTCTCTACTGATTCGACACTTAAGTTTTAACTCCTTTTTCGATAATTATAGTAGCCTCACTGTACATTTTAAAACGAATTGATCTTTTAATAAAATTTAATAGCTTGTAATTAAATTTAACAGCGGCCTTATAAATTAATACCAAATGCATTGTTTGTAATTACGTACGTTGCACTCGCACGACGGATTTGTAATTTAAAATTTTAATACACTGTAATTTAAGGTTATATTGTGAGGTCGCCGAATTGTTATTATAATTAATTATTATTCATCGATAATCTGGGAGACCTCAATGCCAATAATCAAATTACTAACAGTAATTAAGTTGATTTAATAACTATTAATTTTCACGCCATCGCTTCACGCATGACAATCTGTAAATGGTTTTTATTAGTATCTCATTGATTTGTTTGTCATCACTACATAGTATAAAACAAAGTCGCTTTCTCTTTCCCTATGTGTGCTTAAATCTTTAAAACTACGCAACGGATTTTGGTGCGGTTTTTTTTTAATAGATAGAGTGATTCAAGAGGAAGGTTTATATGTATAATAATAACATCCATTAAATAGTCACCATTGCACCCGTGCGAAGCCGGGGCGGGTCCCTAGTTTGGCATAAAACTTTAAAAATTTATTTCAAACATAACCAATACAACAAACTATCAACTCGCTCCACAAACCCGTAGCGAACAAAAACAAAAAGCGACCACGGCCGGAAAAAACCATCATAACATACCGTTACAACATAAAATAGGATTCCTTCCTCATATTCAAAGATTACCCGTCCCGTGGGAGGGCGTCCCGCGTCCAGGGAACGATGCCGCGTCTAATCCCCGGGATTATCTTCCGCGTCGGCGCTTTTGTGCTCCGGCCTGATAATCAAACCCGCACGTAATGGGCCCACGAACTAAGACACCAAGTTACACGCAACCGAGATAGGCGATTTGAAATAACAATATTTTCGGTATTGAAAATGTGGGAACGTAGTATGCAGTGTTTTGAAACATGCGATCTGATTGACCTGTTTTGTTTATTTTGGACATGATAGACGTGTGTTATTTCTCAAAATAAATGTAGAATCAGCCACAAATGTTGGACAAATTATAAACTTCAATACGGTTTTACACATTAACTATATTTGAAATATTCTTTTTCTAAAATAAAATAAATCTTATGGAGTTTATTTTACTGAGGAAAAAAGATTTGTTGATACCAACAAAAAAGTTTAAAGGCGATTTGTCTTTTTTGAATTTTAGCTATTATTGTTGCTAACTAAAAAATGACGCAACAAAATAGTTTGTTACGAAATATTATTACGATTTTTTTTCGCTTACATCTGTGTTTTTATTTGAATACATTAAGTTATATTATTTGGTAGAACGAATCTAATAACACAAACAAAACCAAAACAGAAGAGACATACAATTTCGTAACGATATTTGAAAAAAATAATTCGTTATGTACATTAAATATCAGAAATTACGAAATACACTGAAAACACGACTGACTTAAAAATTAAAATTCCATGCCCTAGAAACGAAGTCCGCTAAACCAATTTCGCCGTGATTTTACCCTCACTTGTAGTCCTATTTACCACGAAATGTATTTTACTAGTTTTCACACATCTTGGTAGAACAAAATGACAGCCCTAAATTCATATTCCCAGTTATAAACAATTAGGCACAAAACACAGAAAGGAATTCAAAATTCACACGCACAGACCACTCCATTAAATAAGGGCGATAGAAACTGCCTCAAATCTAAATAGGTATCGCGCGAGAATATTTTCACAACTAATGAAGTACTTTTTCTCGAAGAGAGTTGAAGGCGCATTGAATACATCTTTCATCTCGTTAAAGCTTTTTGCATCGTAAATAAATAAACGTAGACCACAATACACTAATCATATTCTACTGTAATATATTCCGCGGTGGATTGTTAGTCATACCGCTCACGGTACAACATAAATATATCGATGTTTATGTTGAACATACACATCCACGAGTGTGTTGATATTTTGATATTCAAATATAATACACTAGGTATTGAAGTTTGCAAATATTGTGTTTATAATTAATGGAATAAGTTTACAATTGTGAACGATAATATTGGAGACCGTTATTTTCTCAAATTCCAATGTGACTTTCATATTATTGTATAATGCATTTGAATGCTGCAAAATGGATTAGCCTCAAATTTTACAACTAGCCACCTACCTAAGTCAGTCAGTCTCCAATATATAGAATTGAATGGGGAATTAAAAAAAAATAAACACTTCCTTCTAATAAAAAATGGAGACTTCCAATCACTTTAAATACGATAAACCACATTTAAATAGGAAAGGTGTGATATAAAATACAAGAAATACACACCTGTAGTAATCACTTAACGGTCATAAATTAACCGCTAAACAGCTCATATTGGTGAAAGCAATAATCTCTCACGGTGTGAAAATTAGGAATTAGGTGAAAACAACGCCATTACGTTTATAAGTGTGCGCATACACTATCAAATTACATTGATAATAAAACTGCCGTTTCTAGACATGATGTACTAATAAACATTATTTTAAAGAACATTATCTTAACTTACTAATATCATACAATTTTAAGTTTCAGAAAATGTTTGGATATTTGTTAGAAGTAAACTAAGAAACAGCTGTACGGATTTGGATAAAATTTGTCACGCACATATCCCACGTCCCCAGCTTAACACATAGGTTACTTTTTATCTTGGTAACTTACACCCCTGGGAAATATTATTCATTTATTTTTTTAATAGATGGATCTGGTATTGTACAGATGGCGCTATTAATTATTACAGGCATTTGAGTGTTTTAAAATATAGACACCTATTTCCCATCGACCAATACCTTCCTATGACTTTAAAGATAAATTAAAAAAAGTGCTAAAATATACAAAAACAATCACGAATCGTCGAAAACTACAACAGTATCAGAAAGCGTGTGTGGGCGTGTGTATGGGGGCACTAACGTGGCCCATAGTGCAACAATTTGAACGAGTGATAGATGTGGGCCAATAAAACATCTCAATTAATTATCCAGTGTTGTGTGGAACTGTATGGCTTTGTTTCAATACAATACAACCGCCAATTATATGATTAAGTTGGATGGGAGATTGATGGCTTGTTATGTTGAATTAACTGTTGTGGAAGATAAAGACTCATGGTTATCCTTTTAAAATTAGTTGTTGTGTACATACACAATAAACTTAATTAAGAAAATAGTGTTGTGAGTTATTTATTTATTTCATTTTAATAATCGAATTTAGAGTGCTTAAAATGGTATAAAATAAATTATTAGGATACTTATACACTAACTAGATTAAAAAAAAAACAACTATGTTAAAAATTTTATTTACTGCGACTACTTTACTTACTATCGTAAGTTGCTAATAGTCTCCTTATTAACAATACCTAAAACCTATTTTCCCACGCCGTGCCGAGTCGTAACGCCAGCGAACTCAACATAACCTCCCAGTCGCCTTCCATGTAGGACACTTTAGCCCGAAATAAAAACAAAAATAAAGCTAAAAACAATTTTAACAACATTAAGGCATGGGGCCACAAACTGGACACAAAATAAAAACCATAACGTAGTCCAGAATGACCCGCCATCTACTTCATTTGCAATATCTAAATGGCGCTCATAAAAAGGCATTAAATAAAATAAGCAATAAACAATTTACGATAATTTTTTATCATTGTAACGTGCGTGTAGTATTGCGGACGCTAGGGATCGAATCTACTCGATATCGATACTTTGGAGAGAACCATCGATTTAAAACGTCTAGTCGAAAAATCGATTACGATATATTCGCAAATAAAAAATACGAAGTACTAAAAGTAATCAAATAAAATATGTTCAAATTCCTTAACGATTACTGTAAGATTGTATCGATACTAGACGTCGATTTAGAAGATACAAAGTTATTATTATCCATACTTTGTAACAATTTTATTATATTTATACATGTTGAAAGAAGCGAGAGTCGGAGGTCTCGGGTTACAGGCCACGCACCCACGACTTCCAAGTTATGTATACTCATTGTTAATTAATTACTACTGGACTAGCAAGGTATAATTCAACAAAGCTTAGTTATAAATGTGGGCCTTCAGGACAGAATTAGAACCAAAATATCTTTCCTTACTTATCACCTTACCTCAAAAATACTTGACACAACACTTCCGACTCCCTACGAATTATCGATACCGCAGTTTCCAGATGAAAAGTTATCGATAGTGCGGACCCTAGGCGCGGCTACGGGGCTATACTTAACGCGGTGTCTTGCTCTGGGGTCAATCGCTCGGCGCGGCCCGCAGGTGTCCTACTTACTAGTGTGGGCGTATACGAGCCAGTATTGCGTACGGAAACGTAAAATAAGTGAAACAAAACGCAAAAATGTTTCAAGTAAGTAGTGTATTTTTAATAGATAAGAAAAAATACTGGATATGTATAAAAGAAAAATAAATAGTGGTTTCAGATACAAAATACTTCGCAACGATCGAGGGAAAAAATACGACGGGCCCCTTGATAAATATTTCCTAAAGATATCCTCAACATTGTTGTTGGAAACTTAATTATTGTTGAACTAAAATTAAACATTACTTTTACTTTTACAATTAAGTTGTAACTAGTAACAAGTATAACCGCAGCGGCCCCGAGCTCAATTACTTCCCGTGTTATCTCAAGCAGGCCGAAGTAGTAAATCATTACAAATTGGATGAGCAGCTCATCATGAGCGCCCAACTCGAGGTCATTCCAAAATGGAAATCGTTCGGATTGTTCCTATTCACGTGCGAAGTGAAATTAAATGCTTGTTGAGATTGTTAACTGTTTTCTGTGTTCTATCGATGAGTGGTGAGGCTAACAGCTTCGTAGTTTCTGATATCTACATGAGACTTGAGTGAAATTGCGTGTCTGTTGTGTGATAAGCTTCATGACTACCCACACATTAACACAGTGGATTGTATCATAATTACTGTCAGTTGCAGTATATTGAAATTAAAATAATTTTCCGGATTCTATCGCGGTTTTTTGTATTTTATTTTTCTCCCGACGTTTCGAAGACTTTGCAGCCTT
The DNA here is from genome assembly GCF_014839805.1 of Manduca sexta. Lineage (NCBI taxonomy): Eukaryota > Metazoa > Arthropoda > Insecta > Lepidoptera > Sphingidae > Manduca > Manduca sexta. The sequence continues at coordinate 326,815 of NW_023595330.1, read as the reverse complement.
CATGGTCACGGGGGGGACTGGCTGAATCCGGAAAATTAGTTTAATTTCAAAGTCTAACATTTGCGTAAACATAAGAAATCAGTTGCAGTATAGTCGCTAATAACCAGGATTAAAACTAAATAGTTTCTAATGTATAAATGACCATCCCGTGAAGGTCTAGTCACAAATAATAAGTCTTTTGCTGCCGACTACCTTCTACCTACATTAATGGATAGCTACTCGCAACATCGGTCAGAAACACCGAAACAGAAAGTATTTCATCAATAACAATAAATCAACGTAAAAAGTCCATATCATTTTACGAGGCTCTCGAGTTAATTCAATTTCCTCACTACTGCCCAACTACCCGAATAAGGTTTACTGTAGCTCCCAGCATGCGGATGAATTATTCATACCACGTAGGTCCACCATCCGCAAGATTGGTGGCGGACAAGGACGTCAAAAATTGTGGAGATATTCGTGGAATGTGATATTTTCTATGAGCTCAAATTAAGTCAAGTCGAGATTAGAAACTTTTAAAAAAGAATTGGTTTAGCCTTGTAAATTCTTTCACAAGTTCCAGATACGCTTTCGATGGTTGAGGTTGAGCGCTAAGCAATCAGTAGCTAATTATTTGAGTTATTAAGCTGGCGACGGGTAGTAAAAAATTAAGTCAAATGCTCTTTGTACAAACATTCCTCTGATTTTGATTCACGCCGAGGCTGGAGATATTTGTTTTTCGGACAAAACATATCAATTTCAATATGTGCTTACTTTAATCGATTTCAATGATTCTAAGTTTCCTCGCATAATATCCTTAAAACCCCCTGTCTCGCAAATATTTTCCAAATCCAAGAAAACTCAAATCCATGGCGACTGTGTACGCAACAGGCGACCACATTTCGGTTCGCGTAATGATATTGTATTGGGGAGATATTATCGATAAAATTGTTTTACGACCGACGCACGAGATATTTCGCATCGTTCTTGAGCGTGTGTGGCTCGGCAGAGCTTTGGCGAGTCCAAGTTTTTTGGAATCATGATTACAATATATCTGACAAAAGGTATTTCGGTTGGTTTTTCGAAATATAAATGATTTTATAAAAACGGAATTGCATTATTTTGAATGATATGTGTTGACTCATTTACTTTCGTGTCAAATATATTAATTAAGGTAACAGTTGTACAAACTTATTATTTTCATTAGTGCAGTGACAGCGTTCTTGAGATATGAACCGTGGTTTTGTGCATTCGATTCCCCAAACAGACGATTGTTTGTATATTTAGTTCTAAAGAATACGTAGGCACTGGTTTCTATTTAGACAAAATTTAATAGCTAAATGATTTACGATTAGACTCTAAGTATACAGTTAAGGAAAATGTAACCTACATTTTATAATTTTATTCGAACAAAGAAAGCGTAGGTCTGCAAGCCAAAACAAGTCAATAAAACGAAATTCCATATTCGTTTGTTTTTATGATATATTAAATTGATTTACGATGAAGAAAACGAATTAGAACCTTATTAGAAAATAGGTTCAAGGGCACAAGTAAACGGTATTTTTCAAAAATTTTGAAACACTCCAGTGCGTAACATATTTTCACTCCAAAAGCTTTAATATGGATATTGAGAGGGTAGGAAACTGAGAAAGTAATCAAAACCCACAAAACAGCGCTAATAGAAGTGTGTGGTAAGCAAATTATCTAACGATCAGCCTGTTCAACATCTATAATTCTTAGAGGTGCACCGTTAATATTTCCAACTCCTCCCTATCTTTCTTTTTGATAAATTATCTTAAGGGATAAAGACAAATTAGTGTTCCCTGAGACTCGCTGAGCTTCGTCGCTCGGTGACAAAAAATCATGCTGCTGCTGCTGATCTTGGCTTACAGGAGTTGGAGTGTTGGGTTTGAGAATGGGAAAGCCTCTCCATATATAATTTTTAGAAAACTTTATAACAATATGGCGTTCAAACCTAACAAAATAATTTTAAGATCCATAAACACGAACAGCACTTTGGATATCATATATATTGTATATTATGATGTTCGGTATTCAGTCAAGTATGTTCCCACAGGCAAATGGCAGTGGGACATTTAAAACTACGAAGTACAAATTATCCCACAAATAGAGTTGTAAAGGGTACTATTTCGTGGTTAGCGACACTCACGCGCAGCATTGACCCGTGTGGAGGCTATCTGTCACCGATCGCGATAACTACATGTAATTTGGACTAGAAAGTGTTAGCGCGTGGGCGCTTACTACCATCTCTAAGGTGTAGTTTCGTACTCCACTTCACGTCAAATCGTATGCGACAATAGTTCTTTGATTTTAGATTAAAATAGCTTTCTTACCTTTCTATAGTATATGCTGCTGAAACTAAATAAATATTGATTTTAAAGTCATGTACAATATTAAATCTTTCAAAATTATAAAATGTTATATAAAATCAAGTTTAATGATTTTAGTGTTAAAAATGATATGTGTAGTTTTGTCTGGCAGAATTAAAAATCTTTTTGTAATAATTTTATAAAATACTAGCTTTTGCCCGCGGCTCCGCCCGCGTTATAAAGTTTTTCAGGCTAAAGTTTTCCGTTATAAAAGTAGTAGTTTCCCAGGAGCCTTTGTTCTTCCCAGGGTCTCAAACTGTTTCCATACCAAATTTCATCTTAATACGTTGGGTAGTTTTTGAGTTTAACACGTTCAGGCAGACAGATGCAGCGAGGGACTTTGTTTTATAATATATATTTTAAAACTTTTAAGAGGAACAATCCCGTCATACATCATCGTTGCATAACTTTAACCGTTTACGCAGCGCACGCAACGGAAGCTCTCAAAACTAATAATTTTTCCCCGTGTTTGCAACATGTTTCATTACTGCTCCGCTCCTATTGGTCATAGCGTGATGATATATAGCCTATAGCACTCCGGGATCAAAGGGCTATCCAACACAAAAATATTTTTTCAGTTCAAACCGGTATTTCCTGAGATTAGCCATTACTGCTCCGCTCATATTGGCCATAGCGTGATGATATATAGCCTATAGCGCTCTACATATAAAGGGCTATCCAACACAAAAAGAATTTTTCAGTTTGTACCGGTAGTTCCTGAGATTAGCCATTACTGCTCCGCTCCTATTGGGTATAGCGTGATGATATATAGCCTATAGCACTCCACGAACAAAGGGCTATCCAACGCAAAAAGAATTTTTCAGTTTGGACCGGTAGTTCCTGAGATTAGCGCGTTCAAACAAACAAACAAACAAACAAACAAACTCTTCAGCTTTATATAATAGTATAGATGTATATGAAATTCATCTGACATGCGATATATTATTTATTAGCACTAGGACACAAGCTGCCTGCTGCCGCAGTATAAACTTTGCGTTTTACAATTTATAGTCGAGGTAATCTGTAGTGTTTGAAACGGTACCTTAACGCGTGTACATGCGGGCCCCGCGGCTTTTCCACGCTGTTCAACACTTTTACTTTTCGCGTTATAATTTCATTGATACAGTAACGAATTGAATGCATTCCGAACGATAATAACTTTCTAATGGTATGCTAACTACTGACAAGAAAAAAATAGTGCGAGTTCTGTTCGAAAACATTACATTACACTTGTAAGTATACAAATAAAAAAAAAAAAATTTAAACTCGATTATAAAATTTAACTTTGTGTCTATTAAATATATCAAAGATAACATCTTAACTCTTAAAGAGTTCACTATCTCACTATCCGACTTATAAAGAATAATCTCGAAAATAATTAAAAATCTCGCCGTCAATTAACATTTTTAATTAAATTTCGAACGCACCGACGGAAGCCGAAATCGACGTAAATCATGGAAGCAATTAAAATTGAAAGTAAATAGATTATTATCTCGAAGGCCATAAATATTCATTGGTTGATATTAAAACTGCACGATTAACGAAATTATTGTTGCACAATCACTCAATTAATCTCTTTTTCTTTGTGTTGTTATTTTTTTAAATTAATTTATACAAAATTGTTTTTATATTTCATGCATTTGATGACGTTTATAATGATTAAGTTATTGTTTGTATAAAGCTTTCCCAATCTTAATGTTCACTAAATATTTTAATGATCATGAGGCATATTATCATCTTCTTTCGTAGCATTGGTGATTTATTACTATTTTTTTTAATAACTAAGTGCGATAAGGTCAAACTACATTCGAAAAGTATAATAAATATTGTCATTGTCAAATTTAAACATAAAAACCCCGATAAAAGTCCGTTAAGTAGAATTATTTCAAATATAGTTTTGCTCGCGACTCCACCCGCGTGAATAACTTTTTCCAGGATAAATGTTCCACTTTATATTTTCTCGAGACAAGAAATACCCTATAGCACTCAGGAATAATGTAGCTTCCTATTAGTAAAAAAATCAGTTTAATTTCTGAAATTAGTGGGTCCAAACAAACAAAATCTTTATATATTTATTCTTTATATATTAGTATAGATACCAAAGCACAAGTCGTATATTATAAAGACAAAGCATAAACACGTTAATTGCTTATAAATCATGTCTCATACCCATGTCGTTCATTTTCGTCCTCTCGTGAAATATCACAGCAATAGTTACCTGAAACAAAAGATTTTCACGTCAGTAAAGTTGCTATTTGTACTTCACTGTATAAATACAAGCTTGTATACGCTTCGGCTGCGTTGTATTCTATCCCTGAGCCAATAAGAATATGTTATGACAGAAATGTATCTTCGAATACATGAAATTACATGAAAAATATTGCAGTACCGACAAGTTCCTGTAAGAGTGCGAGCCGAAGTAGGAGATAATACTTTTTAATTAAACATACATACATACCGTCAGAGAAGCGTATCCACACAGTTTTATCAAAGTACAATGAAAATTCACACAACATATTCGAAATCATACAAGAATGCAGCCACACGACATTTTGTTAAACACAATATTATTATCTATTGGTTTATATTAATGCAATAAATAATAATAAACCGTATGAGATACGGTTGCGTGTGGCACGCTACCGTGCGCCGGAGTCGATCTAAGGGCGGCCGCGTCTCCATTATACCACGTTTTTACCAACTTCTACTTAAAACTTATTTAGCTATATAAGAGTACAAAAATTGGGAATTGTAACATTATTACATAAATAGAAGTTGCAACACTGTACGAAACTATATGGTAAACAACCAAAAACAAAACAAACACATCACGTCTTTATCCTCGAAGGCGTAAACAGAAATGCTACTAAAGCACCCAATTTTCGCCGTTATCATACTTATCGTCAAATTTAGCACAAATTCTAGAATCCGGACTGATACTAAGCAGCAAACCCAATATAACTTTGCCCGACTTTGAATTCGGGATTTAGTAAACTGAACTTTATCAACTGGCCAATGATAAAATTGGTCTTCAATCCATAAAAGTAATAAGCCGCCAAGCCAGGCTAAAAGAATTGTCGTGTTTAATGTATGTGATCCTCCATTATCGTATAATGGTTTCCATTGGACTTAAAATGTATTTAGCCAAGGTGACGATTAAGTTGGCATGCAAATTAAACGTTATCTATATCTATCTTCTATTTAAATTAAATAAAATGTTCTGCGATTTCGCAAACGTCGGCACGGGAGACCACACTCAATGATTTCTAATTATTTTTGAAATACTATTGACCACGCTTACGCCTTGATCATCTATAAAAACACTTCAGAGCAACATTTAAAAATTTTCGGTAATGACAAGGCAATATTTTAATGGCACCAGGGCATCTTTTTTTAAAAAAAAAGTTTATTTTGGCTTCAATAAAAACTAACGTGCCAATACGTATTTAGACCATTCCCAAAAATAATAACGGATTATGCTAAAACCGCGATAAATGCTAATACCATTACAAAATTAAACATAATTACTCCACTTTAGAGCAGACTTCACCTTGACTCGGTTATTATATGCATTTTGTCGCCATGACATTGCAATATCTAGTACAATGACGTCACTGAACGACAAACCCCATTTGCATAAACCCGTCATGAAATCCACTCGTGCGTCTAATGACGTTATCTGTTAAGACAATTAAGATTCCACGCGGAATTTTTAACACACAGTGTCAATACCGTGTCATAGTTTATAAGCATTTTTCTAGGAAAGGTCGGTGAACAAACTAGTAGTTAATTGTAGTGGTCATAATCACCCATAACTCAACACCTTGCCCATACATTTTTAGTTATAACAATATGCTCAAGTATAATAAGGACTGTTGGGACACACACACTTGCGCAGCTATGTAAGTGCACGTGCGTAGTTGTGCGAGAACGCTGTGTCACACCATACCTCCCGTATAAAAAGCAACGCGCGTCTTTGTTTAATTACCATCTAAGTACGCCTCTGTGTATTAAACTAAGAAATCTATTGAAGGGTACATGTTTGTCTCATTTATGTTGTAAAAACTCTTGTGTATACCAATTCTAAAATGCCAGTGTTAAAAATAAAAAAAAGATACCTTGTTCCAAACCTCGGGGAGTACACGCACGTCATAGCGAATTACTGCCCCGAGTACAATGGAGACAAGGTCGGCCATTACGATGCTAATCTCTAAAGTCTAAACTGTTCTACGGATTAGCCAGTGTAGATGACGCGTGTCGTGCCACAATGGGCACGATCACGCGGCTGCAGATGCAAATCGGCTTTAAGTATTGTGCTGAAGTTACAAGGAAGGGTGCAAAAAATTTGCTGTTTTACTTACTTATTTTTAAGTAACGTTTGTCAGTGAGCTGCCTGGCCTTAAGACAACTCTATCCGCTGTCACAAAGAATATTTATCTATAAAGGGAACTCAGAAATCTCTATAATTTTTCTTAAATGTCGGCAACGTACCTGCGATGTTTATTTTTTAGCTTGTTTTCTCAATAACTTAAGATCTTTACCGAAATTGGCTGGGTATTTTATAGTTAACACACTGTGTGGGTTTTTGTACAAAACAGCCATATGATAAAATAACTTTATTAAAAGTAACTAAAGAATTTCTTAAAACAAAAATGTATCTAAATAACGCTAAAAATTATACAAAACTTAGGCAACAGTTACAATTACAAAAATAAAAATAACGTATTAAATAAACTATTCCTCAAACATAAAATGTAATACAAATTCTATTCTCTTATTCTGTCTGTTCTTGACTAGGCTTGACAGGCGGTAGCTTCTTGTCAGGCCATTTCCTCTTAACGTAATCAGCTAGACACTTTATATCAACTGTTTTCGCCTTAGCGGTACTGGGTCCAGGAAAAACATTGACTATTTCGTTTAGTAGATCATTGTCTAGCGGTGCCCCGGTGTCTTTTATAACAGTAAGAAATTCATTAACCGGCATCACGCCACGCTCGATTTCTAATTGAAGAACCACTAGTGCTATATCAACACGATTCCTTTTTTGTTTCTGGCAAAGATAATCAACTCTGCTTAGCAGAAGGTTCCTTGGATCAGGACCTACTGGCTTGAAACAACCAACCAGACCTCCGTAAGTTATCACAGTATTCTTTCGCGACTTCATCTCTCTAACTTGTTTTAGTAGTGCTAAAAATTTCAAATTGACAAAAACATTTTCCATTATGAGCCTCTGTACTTTTACAGCTGGTAATAAGAATTTTGATAATACTTCTATTGCATCTGCTGGCGTCATTGGATTGTAGGAAAGGTCTAAAGTCACCAATTTCTTCAGTTTAGTCATATTTGTAGTTAGGTTAGTTATAGCTTCACCGTTCAGCCTATTATTACTTAGGTTTAAAGTGTGCAAATTAGGTGATTTCATCAGCTTTGTAATGGCTGTTCCAATTCTAGGACCAGTCAGACCGTTCCACGCCAAGTTCAAATCTTGAAGAACTTTGTTTTCTTCTAATCTGCATAGAAGATTATAAGTACCGCTGCCAGAAATTAAACTATTCCAAGAGAGATCCAAAAGTACAAATTTATTATGTGTTTCAAATGCTGTTGCTAAGAAACTCGCCCCCTTTGCCCTATGTTGTTATAGCTTAAATGAAATCTCTGTACGTCTATTCCTTTGAATATCGCTTTGCTGATACACACCATACTCTCATCACCTAAATGGTTCTTATTTAAATTCAATTCTCTTAAGGTTCTATTAAAAGGAAGAAAGTGGAAGAGCCTCTTCGCGCCCTCAAACCCAATTCGACAACCGGATAAATTTAACTCTTCTAAAGCTGAATTATTGACAAGCATCTCCTAAATGGAAACATGCGTCCTCATTTAAAAAGCTATCCGTCAAATTGAGAACCTTGACAGTTCTATTGAAACGCAATGCCGAGGCTCATGCAGCGCACACCCCTGGGGTTGACGCAATAATACCGCAAATCAATATTTTTCTCCACCAAACCTTTGTGAAAGGCCCTGACTGGACATATATCTATTTCATCACACAATGCCAAGTATAGATCTTGTCCATCATCAGCGTGTATGATCGGTATTTGTGGTTGCAACAATGCAGCTTTAATGCCTGGATCTTTTACAGATGGGAACGTGAAGTACGGGTGTTTGGCAATCACGCTATCAGACGTTGCCAAGTATTTCCCACACATTACCACTTCCCGGATGGTACAAACCCTGTTCGAATAGCTCCTGTTTCTTGGACATTTGGGGTCTTTTGTAGCACCAGCGAAGACCATTCGTCCATAGGCGGTTCCTCTGAACTCCTAAAATCATCTTGCTCGTAAATCACTTCAACTAATGGTTCTTCCGCTAGAAGAATTTCCGAAGACATGTCTAGACGAAATCAGTAAATTATTTCTAAAATAAAACCAACTAGAAAATAGATTTCATACATATTCAAACATAACTGACGTTTGTCAATTACGTCAAATTGACGATGGGCGTGAATCGTTGGCTAAAAAAAGATTTTATACGTTCCAGTTCTACCCATATTGTCGTTTAATCGAAAACATACGCAAAACCTCAAAGGAAATTTTATAGCCGTGGATGTCCATGATGTTTAAACTAAATAAAAACATAGCTCCCATCGGCGCAAACATTTTTTTCAAAAGCTTGTATTTAATACGATTGAAATTGCAAACTTGAGGCAAGGTGGAGCGCTCCGTCGTTTTACGATACCTTAATTACTGAGGTACTCGTGTTATAGGAATTAAATATACGAGTAATTGAGTTTATGTGTGTTTAGCTTTTATGCCGACGTAGAATTGCGGTTTGCTGTGCAATAGCCCGAAGCGAACTGGTTCGAGCACAGCATTATCACAATGGGAGAGTACACTGTCATTTGCTTTTATGATATCATTTGAGTACAATGTGAGTTAATTTTAGATCGAGAATTAACAGAGTAAGTGTTACGTTTAGCAGAGAAACTTGAGGACAAATAAGAAGGAATTCATAACGATAATAAATTAAAATATGATTATACCAACCAGAGGGAACGTAATATAAATACAATCACATACGTTGTACTGACTCTGCCCTAAGATAGTTGGTTTAAGGCTCGAATATAGATAGTAGAAGTTTATGGGGCTTTTCCAAAACAAATTTCGCATCATATTTTAGAATTAATCAAATATATTTTCATTCATGGGGTTTGATTGTTCGATTACGTGTTCAGTTGATTCATAAACATGGCTAAATCCACCGAACAACCAGGCAGTTGCCCTTGCAGCTTTAGAATTCTGATTTAGCCGGATCAACTACAAAAAATAGTATATACTTTCTGCGTTTGAACCCTGTTTTCACAATTATGCAATGAAAACCAAGCCCACCATAGCTGTATCCAATCAATAAAAAATACCAGGGCAACATAAATACAAAGAGACAATATGATGTAGATTTTTCCGAGTTTGAAATAGCTAGCGTGCCTTTGGAGGGCGCGAGTGAAAAGTCCTCCCGGGGGCACGGAGACGCGGGGCCAAGGCCAAGATGGCGTCCCACAGATAAGCTGGTAAGCGTTTACTTGCCTATCGGTTGGAGTAACGGTGATTTTCAAACCTAGTGTTCCCATGTATGTGGTGTATAATTGCACCCAATACATTAAAAAAAACGTAGTGTTACTAAATTGGTATTACTTAAAACAGTTTCGTGTGAAGAAATATCGATTTATAGGAAATTATTTTGTTTAATTTTATCTTTTTAATCCCCAGGAGCAACAGGCACTACGCTGACGTCTTTGGTTTCTGTCTCATGGTGTGACTGTATGCATTGCCTGTCACCATATAGGACGCAAGTTAACATCTAACACCTACACTGAATTTATCGTAAAGTCATCACATAGTTACCACCCAAGAATGTACCCACGACTACACCATCTAACTAAACCAATAAACCAAAGTGCGAACTGAATATTTATTATCCTCAGTTGGAAAAGGTTTCATTACCCTGAAAGGGACACGTAACAAGCCGTCAGTCATACGTTCAGCGATAAACGGTGTGGATAGAAAGCGATATATCACACGTCAATCGATTTCGCGGTAATGGCGCACCGTGCCCTGAGGACGGGCGTGATCTTCCACGCACTGCGATTAAATGCGAGATGAAAGTTGTAAATTGACCTACATATATTTTCCTCATAATATGGAGTATTTAGATATCTCCTAAGCATCAGAATGTGCTGATATTGAAAAGAGTTACGACAGATTCGATGCTTACATTTAGTCAACCGTTTAGGCACCTAGTCAGATTAAATTTGATTCTAGTGTGAGAGTTGTAGACAGAATAGATCGTGGGTGCAATATTGCTCTTTGTCATTCTGATTTTATGATAACAATAATGTTCACAGACTATACACAAAATCTACACAAGTTCACCATTATCATCCATCACTGCGCACGCGCAGGCCGTCGAACCTGAAGTTTAGAGATTCCAAAACGCGCCTTAATTGGCGCCAATACGTTTTTGGTACGGAATTTTTATTCATAAATACCAGCGGCCCCTTTAGCAGCTTAGCAACCTTTCACATTAGCGGTTTAGATATGACTGCGGTCACGCGATAAACAACGTTTTGTATAAATCAGTAATTCCATTGCTATTGCTTACAATAAATATTTTGTGCATTGACACGCGATGTTAAATCTTTTTTTTCGAATCCTAGTTCTAACGACCCACTGGTCTCATTGCAAAATAATTATTACATCGAGCCGCTGAATTCCATGCGAACGAATTGCGATTTTATAGTTGAATATAAACAATAGGCGGTATAATCATTGGTAATATATAAAATAATATGCTGGGTTATGTTTGAGGCTCGCGTGAATCACCTATCCCGGGTTAAAAGTAGGCTATTTATCCAAGAGGTGATCTTTGCGGAAATTTCGTCATTGGCGATTCTGTAGCTTTAACGTATTTCTAACAGATTTTCAATCTTCCCAAACATTCGCGAGAATAATATTAGTAAGATGAAGTATGTTAATGATGCTATGTAGAATCGCAAACGATGATCCTCTCATTTGTTTTAGTTCAGAGATACATAGCTCACGGTTGGTTCTTAATATAACAAACGTTTTTATACTAGTGCAATGTACGAGGGTCCTAACCCGTTACAAGGCCCGTACATCATCCGAATGTGCGCACGCGCTCCACACGACGAGTGAGCAATTAACATCGGCTTTTTGGACATTGATTCGGGAACATATATTGTGAAGCAGGGTTACATTTCGATGTGTACGCGATGTGGATTTAGGGATCCGTGGAGGTGAAAAACGATGATTAAATTTAAGATGGGTTGTTCATTTTACGTATCATTAAACTTATATGTGGATTTTCATAAATTTTCTAACTTTTTAAAATCATTGATGAACGATTTTTCTTTAAATTTTTTAGATTTTCTCTTAGGTCCAGCCACTGATGTAACTTTCTGGTACAAAAAAAATATAACTTCAATCCTAAGATCACAACAGTTCCAACAGTTCTAAAAATTTAAATAAAAAACTGTTCCGTAGAAATCAGTT